>NW_026250729.1:0-189911 GCF_024043175.1 Alternaria infectoria | reverse complement strand
CTCTTGGGGGAAGGCGATGGGGGCGGCGATGGGGCTGGCGTCGGGGTTGGTGATGGGGGTGGCTGTGGTGAGGGCCGCGAGGGCGAGGATGAGGGGGGTTGTGAAGTGCATTGTTGGTGAGGTGGGTGTGGGGTGAGTGTGTTGTTGGGGGGATTGAGTTGAGGGTGGATGAGGAGAGGGGGTTTTTTGGAGCAGTGGATTGGGGGTTTATATATATCCAGGGCTGAGGGGGTCAGGTTAGGCAGCCGGAAGGGTTTAATCACCTCCATGGATCACCTGGGTACTGATCTGCGTGGCGATGTACGAATGTTGGTAGTGAAAGAATGGGAGGCTTGATACGATTAGTGGGGTGAGGGTGTGAGATTGGTGCACGGGTGGTGAGCCTTTACACGCGATTTTATGTCAGGGGCGTTAATAATTGTAGTAAGGATGAGCACGTATTTTGTGTTCATCTAGTTGGTGTTGCAATCAATGGTATGTGTGAGGATGAGTAAATATCCCAACGACAACATATAAGCATCGTTATCCACAACATCCCGCTACCTCAGACTTCATCCTTGTCAACAAGCCTTAGTCTCATTCCTCCCTCTCCAACCCCCAATACCCTCTCACACCCACAAACCCCAGCCTAAGGGCACTTCCACCCACAGTGCTCCCTGCACGCAGCGTCGTTACGACAAACGTCGTTGTGGCAAGTAATGATACACATCCTCGGGTTAATCCAGCAGACCCAAGTCTATTTCCACCCAACACGTTAGTTCAAATCACACTATAGTAGATGATTAGATGGGAAAGGGGGAGTGTACCTTCTGGCAGTCCTCGAACTCTTTGTTGCACTTGTCGCAGATGGGGTCGCGGGCGACGAGCGGGTTGGCCGAGGTGACGGGGTTGGCGGTGGTGAGGGCCGCGATGAAGAGGAGGAGGGGGGTGGTGTACATCATTGTTGGTGGGTGGGTGTGGTTTGGTTTGGTGTGTGGTTGAGGAGATTGTGTCGATGGTGGATAGAGAGAGGGATGTTCTTGGGACAGCGCATCGTGGGTTTATATGCACCTTGGGTGGTGTTAGTCAAAGGCGCACTCTCTTCATTCTGTGTTCCAGGTAGCGATATACCAACATGGTAATGAAAGAATGCAGGTGTTGATGCAGACTAGTGGGTGGAATGGTGTTGGGGGATTGGCGCATGGGCGAGGTATTTCACGCGATCGGAGCACGTTTATGTCAGGGGCGTTAATGGTTGTATTAAGCAACAGCGCATATCCCAACAACCGACCTCGGGAATGTAAGGATGTCCTCAAGAATGCATAACTACATGTAAGGATTACTACATGTAAGGAAAAAGCACCTAAGGACGACTACATGCAAGGATGACGTAACATATAGATGAACACAACAACTCAGAAGCTCACTACCTAGGTATGCAGATTCCTACTCAACGGCTAAATACATTATTAAAATCAATATGAGAATCGGTGGCGATCTTGCTACAACCAGAGAAGACATCCCAACATGTTTCCTGGCGGGTCTGTTTACACCTTCTTTCATTCACTCCGGTTTTTGGACCTTACCCGAGCTCGTGGGCACTCTATGACTCGAAGTCAGCTGTTACTCACTTCCTCACTCTCGACACGTTCCATCAGAATCGGGTCTGGACTTCGAGTTGCACGTGGGTCACGTCAGCTGACCACGGCAATAATGGCTTCACTCTTGGCTGTCGGCGATGTAGCTTTAGGTGCTTATGGATAAAGGACCAGCAACGCCGACCGCAGATAGGTGGGAGGTGGGATTAAAAGAGGGAAGCCGTGGATTCATTGCGCTTGTTTTAAACGCTGCCGACATCCTCACAGTGCATAGACATCAGAAAGGTAGTGTCAGGCGAGGAGAGCATATTCCAGACGCGTCACTTTTGTTCAGGTACATTCACAATCACATCCAGGATTTCAGTATGTGTAAGTGTGTAGTTGACATTCATCTTTAGGTAAAGTTACCAAGGATGTATCATGCAACCAAGTCCCGTCCGTGTTCAGTTCCCCATGTTCGCAATGATGACAGGCATTCAGCCAAGACAAATTCTCA
The DNA here is from genome assembly GCF_024043175.1 of Alternaria infectoria. Classification (NCBI taxonomy): domain Eukaryota; kingdom Fungi; phylum Ascomycota; class Dothideomycetes; order Pleosporales; family Pleosporaceae; genus Alternaria; species Alternaria infectoria. The sequence continues at coordinate 187,838 of NW_026250729.1, read as the reverse complement.
TCCCAGCCTCCATGCTACCCGTTGCCTTGCATGCCTCACTGATGTTCACCCACTGCCGTGATACCCGAGATGGATATCTTGAACGGCATTGGCACCTAGGTAGTGGGGCAGATAGCATGAGGAGTGCATCCATCGCCGCAAGCAACTGTCTCGCCTGCAGGTACGTACTTGCAGATGTCCTGGCGGTTACAGTCGTTCACGCACATATACCATTCAAAGTCTTTCTGCTTGCGGTCGTTGAGTTTGTCCTTGCAGACGTCCTATTGAAGTTAGTTTCTGGGCTGAGCACCAAAGAATACGGGCTCGGGGCTGTGACAACTTACTTTCTCGCAGTGTTCAAGGCTGTAGATGTCGCACTTCTTGCACAGAACGGATTCATCCTTCTTGCCGCCGCCGGCGAGGACGAGGGTGGAGGCAGCTGCCAGAATGAGGATGGAGAGCTTCATGCTTGATAGTGGACTGATGTTGATTGAGTTGATGTGGTTGATGGGGTTGGTTTCGTGGTGAAGTGGACGTTGAGTGTTTTGCGTGTTGGTTGTTGGTGGAGGAGAGAAGAGGAGAGAGGGAGGATGGGCGGGATTATATACCCGTGGGGAGAGCAGAGAGAAGCGGAGCTCTAGGTACTTAGATGGGCAGTTGCGTAACTCGCGGTGAGGGAGAGATACCTAGATAACGCGCGGTGAGGGAGCGGCAGCTACTTCGCAGCTGCTGGAGTTGCTGCAAAGCCGAGAGTCAAAGGTCTGTGCCCAGCCAATCTCTCTCACCTGAGACAGGCCATGGGTATTGGCAAATGCGTTGTCAGTAACAGAATCTCTGAGTTACCGGATAATGGCGGTTTCGTGCATGGACAGCAGGAGCTTCTTGATTAGAGAAAAGCAGTATCATTAGCCTACGAGTAGGTGGAGAGAGTAAGACTGAAACATCTCGTTAGTCAGGAACAACATTCTCTCGGTGAAGCGTAACCAAAATCTCGTATATTCTGCTTGACCAGCCATCAATGCGCATCGTCGTCACAACTAGTCTAGTACATCCATATACCATGAGACTGCCAGCGCAAAGCATTTCGAAAGTGCATCGCCCCATTCCGGTTACCGCTCCACCCCGTCGCCTGGTCTCAATTTCCCGTAACGGTTGGATGATCATTCCCCGGGCGGAACGAGGAAGGTGGGTTTTGGGTGCTTAGGTTTCTCAATCCATCCATGACAGTTCAAGTAATCATACTGGGCACACCAGTTTGCACACCAATCGCCAATTGTGCCTGATTTGCACACATAAGTTTGGCACTGGAACGAGCACTCCTCGTTGAATATGAACGAAGGGCAACGATCCTGTGAGTTATGTCAGTGACTGGGTAAGTTTGTGTTGGAACTGGAGGACTTACGGCCATGCATCCATGATACATTTCACGGCAGGTGTCGCACGAGTGCGAGAATTCGAATTGGCTTTCTGAGGCGAGAGCGGCGGTGCTGAGTGCTGCGATGATGATGGTGGTGATCTTCATGTTGACAAAGATGTGGTAGATGGGTCTTGTGGAGGGTTTGAAGATGGGCCGGGTGGTAGTGTTGGTGTCGAGTTGAAGGGAGGGAAGACGACAATTCGATTTTTGAGTATGCACGCATTTTATATGCTGTGTCTCTAGGCGAGCATGCTGGAGTATCTGCATTGGCACTCACACGTAGTGGTAGCGTCATTGGTGCTCAACAAGAACTCGCCGTGGAGCATACATCATTGGTGTGGAGTCTCGTCTCAACAGTTATGAATGCTGGTCTTTGTCCACCTCGTTTGCTGATTACCGTTGGTGCCAGAGTTTCGCGTTCGAGGACCTCATTCGTATCACAGGGACGCTGCTCTCGTGACAACCAAGTGGATCCGCATTTAGTACCACTGTAGATTGCAGTCTGATGGAGATTTATTATTGATGGATGATGACAAGGATACTTCTAATCACCGAGATGTAATCGCAGGAGAGATGTTCTCTTGAGGCAATCGCGCATCCTACCAAACCCAATCGTTACACATCCGCAGTGCCCCTAAGACATCCATAACAATTCGCGAATGGATACCCGATAATCTCTCGTTCTCTGACCAGCCACCCCACGCCCCTACGCATGATGATGCCAATGCGGCTCCCCGAACTTATCGAAAGTCACCTTGCACTGACGCCGAACACACGGACCATAATGATTCTCCATCAACTCTACGCATTTCGCCTGACTCTCGTAGAACTGAGGAATATCGGTTGGCCTGTCCAATTCCCAGTTATAGCTGTTCACGTATCTCTGTTGGGGGTTGGGTTAGCGATCTACAAGCGTGTGGAAAAGTTGATGGGGAGAGGGGAAGGTACGTACGTCCATGCATTCGTGATATCTGACACCGCACCAGAAGCAAGCGGGAAGAAGAGACCCTAACCCTCTGGGCATGGCGTCGCTTGAGGGTTCGACATCGCTAGAGGTAGGGACGTCGTACAGGGGAGGGGCGGCGAGGGTTGCGGTGGTGAAGAGAGCGATGAGGGCGAAGGTGAACTTCATCTTGGTGACTTGTGGTGTGGATGTTGGGGTGTTCTCTTCAGATGCAGATGGATCTGCGATGAGAGCTATATATTCTTCTGCTAGTTAGTCCACATTGGTGTGCATTACCATCCTTTGACTAACATCCAGGCCATCCACCCGTACTGCGATAACGCAGAGCGAGCAGCGGGCCATTCCCAATTTCTGCAACACATGACATCCCATATACCAAGGCCTTCCGCAGAGGAGTCACCACAAGGATCAAAGATCCGGTCATACGTAGTCGATCGTAGAGGGCGTCGTGGTGAAGTATGGTAGATGGGGCGGGTCTTCTCATCTCAACAGCAATTTTTCTCCGCACCACATGAATTCTTGGGGCAAGACGACGGTATAATACCATCGGCACAAACGTGAGTATCGGCGTGTGATGCGCAAAGTCGTGGTCGGTTGAGAAGTTCCGACGAATGACAGGGATGGCATGGTGGAACTGTGGAGCTGAGCCATGATTTTACAACCAGCCAACACATTACCAGCACAGGCAGCTGAGACGCGAACATAGCCGCCTTACAGTAGCACACGGGTTCGAAAGATAATAACTATGCGAATAGAATCTGATAAGCTAAGTAAGGCAACACGTTTGAATGGTCTCGAGTTGATGAGAACATAGTCACACACCTCTCTTCCCTAATGAGTCTCACTGTCCACCCCTTCGCCGTCCGGAACACAACTTCTGATCCTCAACATTATCCAACAACATTTGGGAAGACTCCACAGGCTCTGGATTACCGTGTGTTGGCTGGCGCGTCTTATCACACACGTACCAGATACCCTCTCTAGTCTGGACCCTGAGGCCCCACCGGCGGTTCCACCTAGAACTAGACTTCGTGGGGTATACCCGCTCCATCGCATCGCTACTTGTCCCGCCCGATAGTCGGTCCAAAAAAGCCACGTTGTATGGAACAGGCGTGGGTCGCTAAAGTGGGTCCATTTGGTCACCGGGTACGACGCAAATATGGCGTTGAGGTCTGCGCTTTATTCTCTGTGGCCTGGACGCCACATCAACCACGCTCCGAAGAGAGATTTCACGACGGGCTCTCGTTGTTCATAGGCGGGCTACAACCGCCCATGCTGGCATCTTCATCGTCGACGACAGGCTTTTTGTTCACAGCTGCAGTGGGAGCTTCAGGAGCTGGGACGCTCGCTTGCGCAGTATTGCCCGAGTGTTGCTTTTTATAAGGTTGCACAGGTTTCTCCTAGTCGTGACCGTAAATACTGTCAACATCGCTATCGTAGTCGTTGATGTCGTCACCTCTCGGAGTTTGCGAGATCTGGTCTCCAGCCGCATCTTCGTCTTGCGCCGCGGGCCTACCTGGATGTGTTGTCGCACTGAGCTGTGGCAATGACTTCTGTGGTACACTCAATCCAGAAAGAGGTAATAACTGGGCCCGGAAGTCTGACGCTGACTTTGGAGTGTATCCCGCCGCAGGCTGTGTCGGGTCGTAAGCTGGAGGAGTAATCGATAAATTATTGGATCTCATGCCCGCCGAAGGCTGCATAGGCATGTACGCGGGCGAGGCAAGCGGGGAGTTTGTAGTTGATGTGCCTGCTGTAGGCTGTGTACGATGGCGGGCGGATGCCGGTTTGAGCAAGCTCCTTGCGTTCGATAGTGCAGCGTCGGGCAGCTTCATGGCTGGGTAGCTTGGACTCCGAGGAGGCGATGTTGCATTACCACTTTGACCGCGTGGTGTAGTAGGGCTTTCAAAACTCGGTACACCTGCATAAGGAGACCTGCCATTGATCTTGAGCGAAGTGACTGGGTTATACGAGCGTGCGTAACCTCCCGGTGCGAAACCACCTGCTAGCTGTGAAGGCGGTGGTGCCCTGTAGTACGAAGATGGGGAAGTAGGATTCGAGCTGAATATTGACGGCGTTTTGAGTGGCTTTTGTGTAGTCGGACGAGTCGGAAGGCCAGAACTAGCGATCGGAGATGGTTGCGCCGGAGAAGGGGTTGTCGATGTGGCGTTGGCCTCCTTCAGCTTCTGGAATACCGGAAGGTCCAAGACCTTTTCCACATCGTTCTTCTCAAAACCGGCCTCCTCCTCAGTATCAAATGAGACTGGACCTCTAAACCGGCCTTTCTTCGGAGTACTAGCTCGAGCACCTAAGCTCTCCTTCTGGGGAGTTGCTGGACCATCTGGCGTTTTCTGTGGCGCTTCTGAATCTGAATCTGAGCTATCAGAAACGTCTCGCGCTGATCTTTTGGATACTTTGTTCAGTTCATATAATTGATCCTTTTCCACTTCTTTGGCAAGCGCATCCAGTTCATCGTCATCAATTTCGCCTGACAACGCGCTACCGTCGTCAGATCCAGCCGGAGAAGGATCGCCTCGAGGTTCAGCACCTTCAGCATCTGGATCAAACCATGCCATCAGCTCCTGTGCATGCTTGTAGTCGTCGTGACTTTCTCCTCGCATTTCGTATGTGTCCATGGGAACCTCTCGGAAGACCTGACCTTGTCGCCCGGTTAGTTCGTCTAGCGATTTCACGCCGGCTGATCGATTTTCCGCATGTTCGGGGTTCTCCACGATCTTGCGGTCCTCCCGAAGTTGTACCAAGCGTGTTCTGGGTCTGATGGTTGTGAACTCATCTGGATGTTTGTATTCATGTTCAGCGTTGTCCGGGCCTTTGTTGAAGTCACTGTCCCATACTCGCTGAGTTCCTAGATCTAACGGGATTTGTGGTTTGTTATTGTTGTCAGTCTGATCAACACCGAGATTGACATTCGAAAGCCCTGCGATGAGTTCCTCATGGTCTTCAGTAGCTTCGTAGTCTTCAAGGTTGAGGTCGTCTCCGTGGGTTGGTGGCGGTGGAGCTAGATCATCTTGTGCCGGCTCTTGATCTTCTCCAAAGGCATTTGCAGCAGTGGCACGAATGATCTCTTGATCTGACACATCGTCATCCTGTTCAGCTTGCGTAGCATCCCCAAATTCCGCATTCCAGTTCGCGCTCGGGAATGGGATAAACGCATCTGGCGCATCCTTAGGAGGCTCAGGAACAATCACCGATGGCTGCTGGGTCGGTAAAGAATATTCATTGCCGGCGTTTCCGAGAAGATGGTCAAAACTTTCCCCGTCTGTCGGGTATTGTTGAGGTTCAGACATGGGTGGTGAAGTCTTGATAGGCCCATTCTGCGCCTCATACGCATCAATATCAGCGAATATGTTTTGTTCTGCCTTTTCGCCGTATTGCTCATCCTCAGGAGACAGATACAGACTTGTTGGTATTCCGCTGTGTTGTTCGAGTCCCTCGAGAAGCATCAGCTGTCTCCTCATGTCATCAGCGGTGGTGGTTAGCGTTTGCTCATTGTCGAAACCAGAGTTGGCGATCTTGTCGAAATCGATGCCGTCCAAGTTGACGTTGTCCAGATTGATGTTGTCCATATTGATATCGTCCATATTGGTATGCTCCAAATTAGTGTCGTCCAAATCGGTGTTGTACAAATCGGACATATCAACGTCTCCATCGTTTTCGGGCGCAATAGTCGTATCCAAGGCCGCGGGTGTAGTAGTCATAGGAATGTCAGCGAGGTTGGAAGCTTCAGGCTGTGCGGATGAATCGCCGTCATTATCGCCACCACTCTCGTTACCGTCGGTGCCATTATCCATCTGATCGTTGGTGTCAGCTTGATTGTCCAAAGTCTGACCGTCACCATTGTTATGACTATGAGGATCGCTCTCACCATGATGCCCCTCATCGCTCGAAGAAGACTCGTCGATCCCCTCCATAGGTCCTGAGCCAGCCGAACCCGACGGCGATGGAGGGTTCGCGCTTCCACTACCGCTCGATGGATCGAAAGGAGAGGGTATGTCGTCACTGCCACCTCCACCTCCACCTCCATTACTACCGTCGCCATTTCCACCGAAAGGACCACCAGGGCCAGGCGGCGGATCTTCACCGTCACCACCAGCTCTTCGAGCCGCAGCTTCACGCTCTCGTCTCATTATGGTCAACATACTAGGACCTCCCAGCAGCCTGTTGCGCCACTGTTCTGCGGAGTCTGGATGTTTTGGGTCTGTGGGTCGAGCGGCAGGCCGATTGTAGATAGCAGGAAGGGCGAAATGCGTCTTGAGTTCCTCTTCTGTGAACATAGGCGGCTCAGTCCTGCTGGAAGGAAGCGAGCTGAAAGGGGCCCAAGAGCGACTATTTGCTGTGCCGGGAGCTTGTTGCGAGAGTAAGTCGGGGACAGTTTCGTTGGCGCTGGCCGTGGTCGTAGCTGCTGCAGCGTCATTCTCCATGCCTTCCATTGGCACATCTGTTGTCGAAGAGGGTTCCTTGTCGGGTTCAGGAGTGGCATGCTTTGGGGCGCCAGGTATCGGCACATTGCCCGAATCATTGTCAGCTTCCTCATCACGGTTGCCATTATCGTTGTCATCGCCATCACCAGGCGCGGGTGCTCCACCAGAAACAACCTCCTTAAGAGTCAACGCCTTCTTCTGCTCAGCCTCTCTTCGCACCTCCTCGCGTTGCCTCTCAAGCGCTGCAGCAATCTCGGTATCTATAGGACTCGCTGGCTGTAGCGGAGCTGGTGTTCCCATTGTGGGACTCCCACCGAAATCGAACTCTTCTTCGTCTTCGTCTTCCTCTTCCTCTTCGTCGCTTTCTTGTACACTATCATGCTCATCGTCTTGTGTATCTTCCTCTTGCTGATCTTGCGCTGAACCAGCGGCTGGAGCTTGGTGATCTGGTTCATTGACGGGCTCCGAAGCAGCATCCTTGAGAGGCGTGTGCTTGGCGGGTGTAGCGAGTTCCGTCATCTCAATGGGAACAAATGTCATGGGTGTGTATTCTCCTTGTGTCTCAGACTCTGGCGGGTTGACTACGATGGAAGGAAGATCAAACGTGATGTCGAGCGTTGGCTCCGGCTCAGTGGTGTCTGTGGCAGCCTTCGGTACATCAGTAGGTGTTGTGACGGGAGTAGGTACAATCAGAGAATCGGAGGAAATGGCTGGTGTCGCAGGAGTAGCGATAGTAGAGGGAGTAGTCGTGGCCGGCGTAGTAGGCTCGAACAGAGGATTACGTTTGAACATGGCAGCTGGTGTGAGGGTACGCACAGATGCCGATGTATTAGCAACCACTGGTATCGCTGGTACCTCAGCCGTAGGGGCTGGAATAGCTTCAGTTGTCGTCTCTGACGGGATAGCTGCCATTGCTTCCTCGGGTTTCTCAGCTTCAACGGCAGCCGGGTGTTCTCGCTCAGTCTCTGTAGGCTGAGATGTCATCGAAGAATCCGCAGCTGGACTTTCGCTGGCGTCGTTTGACGATTGGGTCTCCTCATGCTCTACACCGCCCGCCAGGCCAGATTGCTCTAGGAAGTCTTTGTGCTCCTGCTCAGCAGCAGCCCGGGCTGCCTCGATAGCATCTTCTCTTGCCGTACGCGCCGCTTCACTGTCGAAGAGCCAAGCCATCCAGCGCTGTGGCCAAGGAAGAGATGCGGTTGTCTGTGTCCATGCATCTGCGGTGGGCGTCTCAGTATGAGCCTGAGCCTGATCCGGAGTCTCAATCGATTGCTCTCGTGTTGGCGTTCCCGCGGGAGTCTGTATAGGCGAAGCCTGTTGTTGAGTGGGCAACGCGTCTACTTCGTCTGGCAGCCCTGATAAGTCCTCATCCAAAAGATCAACTGGTTGACTGTTGCTGGGTAGCTGAGGCGCTTGCTCCGGCTGTGCGTCTGGCGGCGGATTGGGAGTATCAGGCTCTCCAATTAAGGGGTTTCTTAACTCTGACTCTCCGACGTCATTGGTAGGGATGGGAATTTGTGCTGGGGGAGGGCTTGGCGGTGCAGAGCCAGGAGCCACAACTTTATCAAGCAGATTAGGAAGCGGTTCATCGGGAGAATCTCGGGCCACGATCGGATCCGGCCGCCAGTAGGCTAGAAGTAGAAGTATGACAAGAACAGTCGCAAAGATAATGCCGTAGTCCTGGGTGCAAGCCAGAACCCCGTTTGTGCCCAGGACGTACATTATCATGAAACTAGTTGCGAATGTAAACGACGTCCGGACTTTGTGTGCCGGATATGCTTGAGCGGCCATGATCCAGCCTAAGGTACATACACTGGTAAATGCGATGATGGTTGTCGCACGCCATACCCAATGGTAAGCTAGGCCTTGGCACCAATTGTTGAGGCAGCGCACACCCGCAGAAGATACGATCGGCTTGATTTGTGCCCGGTACAACAAGCTCAGGTTCGTCGAGAGCTTTTCGATTGCTGAAGAAGTCGTTTTCTGGGTGTTTGTGATGAGACTGGAGGTAGCATTCCTAATGGACTTGGTAGCCCATGCCGACGAGAGGGTAGTGGGTATACGAGAGCTTGTAGCCCTCTCCGTCGAGGTAGCAGTGTACACATAAGAGCTCGTTGCGCGTTCCCGCGAAGTTGGAGTGAGCTTGCGAGAAGGCGTAACCCAATTCCGTAAAGCTGTCGTGGTTCCAGCAGTCCATGACGTCGACCCCTTGACTGGGGCTGGGATAGACGCAGTGCTAGTAGTAAATTCCTTCACTGTATAAGCAGCTGCGTCCGACGTCTTTTCAGTCCAAGGCTGTATGGTGTGCCAGATCGCCGTGAAAAGAGACTGAAACAATGGTATGAATGCATACGTCAATGCCCAGAGCACGAACATCATCACGACTGGGCCAGCCCATACTGGTAGCAACCCATATACTGTCCGGGGACCGAGTGTAGTTGTCGCGAGAACCCAGCGAAGACACTCGCCGACAGTGTTTGGGTGCCACGGGAAGACAGCGCAACCTCTGACGATGAGCCAGAACTTGTACCGAGCCCAAGCTTTTACAACCCGGAGTTTCGCTATGCAGATCCGAGACACTTCGATGGTGCCGTGCACGAGGGAGTCGACATAGGAGAGGCCCACAAGCTTGAGCACGACAGCAACATGACTGAAGGGTGGGGCAACGCCACCTCTGATAAGTCTATCAGCGCACGAAGATGGCTGGTCTATGTGGATAAGGAGGTATACTACTACTGCAACCACAGCGTAGTATCGTATCCAGGTTCGTGCGGCGATGACCGATCGGTATGAGCCGCCAACCACGAGGTTCAAGATGGTGAAGATGGCGTCGCGCGCCTCTTCGTCATAGATTGAAAGGACGTGTACCGCTGGCACACTGGCCAAGATAACAGCCAAGTCCTGGACGTAGACACTGAGCCAGATGACAGTTATCATAACAATGAAGGCGATGCAACAACGAATTAATGTCTCTTTGCGGTGCGGGATGACAGCAGGTGCGTTGGCGGACAGATCCTGGGTCTCAGACATGTCTTCATCCTCGCTTGAATCGCTTTCATCTTCTTCGTGGTGAACAACTTCGCGGGTCCTTCGCCCGGCGAAAAGAAGGAAATAGATCGCGATACCGACGAGGGTGGCGTACAACGCCCGGTCTATGATGAAGTGATCGGCTTGCTGCTTTCCCAGGAAGTTGGCTACTGCTTTCTGCCACGAGTTGTAGGATACGGATCCGATGCTGCGTGCGTATGCTACAGGTTTGGAGTATGGCAATGTTGGCAAGCGGAATTCCGCGTAGGCGAGATATCCAACGACAAACATATACGCATTGCGCACCATAAATGCCACCATTTCCTGAATGTCCGGGTCATCCTTATACATATGGTCGCATACGGCGAACAGAATGGATGGCACATATCCCACCATGATATCCGCCATAGTGATAGGGCTACTGTAGTAGGACGGCTTGGTCGGCTTTTGATCTGCTTGCTGTGCGACGTAATTCTCGTGAATCGCTCGTCCAAAGTCAGTCCAGCGTGAGAGTTGGGATTTGGCGAATGACGGCGAATCTCGAAGTGGTTTGCTAGCCGGCTTTTGTCTATAAGGTGTAAAGGCTGGCTTGCGTTCTCTCGGCGTAACGGCGCTGTCCTTGGTGCTGGACACAGGTGCACTGGGAAGTGTCTTACATGACGACGAGTCTTGGAATGATTTCCTAGCCGCCTTTTGTCTGTAATGTGTAAAGGCTGGCTTATGCTTTGTTGTCTTAGAGATAGTGCTCCGGGTGCTTTTGCTAGCCGCATGTTGCCTATAATGTGTAAAGGCTGACTTATGTTCTTTGAGGCCAGAGTCGATGCTCGCAGTGCTAGATAGAGGAGCACTGGAAACTGTCTTTGATCTCTGCGGAATGGTGATGGTTTCAAACGAATAGTCTATGATCTTATCGAACGACTCTGAGGAAACCGGTAATTGTTCAACCACAACTGGAGACGTGGTCCAAGAAGACACCTTGCCAACGGTGGGGGATCCAGTCGATGTGACGTCTCTGGGTGTATCGCTGATGGTCGATTCTTTCAATGCCGCGGAGGATCGCGAGCCGTGTAGAAGCCTACTCATCCGGGCTTTGAAGCCTGTATTTGTAACATTGGAAGAGGTCGTGCCCAATACTGATGGTAACTCGTGAACAGGATTGCTCTCCTCAGGAGGAGTACTCGTAGTCTTCGCTAGTGAACGCTCTGGACTCTTGCTAGATATCTCCGGCAATGCATCTCGCGGAGTACTACGAGCCGAGGAGAGTTGCGATGAGCGACTCGCTTTCGAACGAGCAGAGCTTTCCTTGACAGATTCGGAGATGTCCTGGAATGACTCGGAAGACGAGGAAGTGTCCAACACTTCAACTTTGGCTTGCTGTTCGACAGTGGAGGGTGTGTTGCAGGCCGGTGAGACAGAACTTGTGACGGTGATAATGTTAGGACGGCGAACTTTGGTAACTATCGATTCCACGATGTCGGCTGCGTTTTCGATGGTATGGGCGGGTTTTGCAACGCGACTTGTAGAAGGCCTGGGTTTCTGATACCAAACCTTGGCCTGCTCAAAGTTTGGTATGTAATGCGGCACAGCAGCAGCAACGGCACCTGCAGCGTAGATACCAGCTGCTACTTCGGGGTGTTGGTTCCACAGGTGCGCAAAGGCCTGCATTACAGCGCCAGGAAAGGCGTCCATGGTAGGCGATTTTGCCGGTGCGTCTAGAAAATGTGTGTATCGTTATCGTACTCTCGAGGGTGTGAACACATATGGTGCAATATCATAAGGGCGTGCCTTGTTGAGATGGGCGATGTATGGAGTGTCTCAAACCTGAGAAGACGGCAGACATGTAGCTGATGAGACAAAGCGTCCTCTCCAGGTCGTACAAGACAAACAGAATTTCGAGTGAAAGGCCGCCACCCTAGCATCAATGTGAATTTCACATTGCCTTTGTTCGCCGAAAGAGAAAACTTCGGCGTTGTTGTGGGAGACAAGACAATGAAACCAAGAGCGTGCACTTCAGAGACCAATGCAGCATTGCAACATGAGCGTAACTTACACTCAGACGTGGCTCGGCGCGCCAAATGGTAATCCAGTCGTCGATGTCAGGATACCGAGCCAGAATAAGGCCTTCGTCACTGGCAGAAATTATCATGCGCTCACTAGCCAAGAAGCCTGCGCATGGTCGGAAACGATGAAGTCAGGGCAAAGACCTGAAGCCAGTATCGAGAATGGATACGTCCGCCGTCACAGGCATACTGCCTCATGACGTGGGCCTGTGTGCGACGGCGATCAGTTCCCATTCCCTTCCACCGATCTGCTCGGCGCTCTGCTCTTCCACAGTCCATCCGACAAAGCATGCCTTGTAGTCATCCCAATCCGATTTGGGGCCTGCCCATATCACTTTGTCCACGCCGTCCTGACCATACTGTGCAAGGTATTCGCGTACTAGCCCAACGCGTCGTGGGTATACGAAAAGCCATGTCGTAGCCTCCGCTGCGAGTGGCTCAAGAAAACGCGTGCCGTGAACGACGCGATGGTTCGAAGAGGGCAAGTATCTGTTCGAGCTCGGCTCTACTTCAACACCAATGACATGGTACGCGTAGGGTTTGGTGATGACATAGCTTTCGAGGAGGCCGAAGCCGCTTCCGACGGATAGAGCAAGCGCGGGAGGCTGAGGAAGGAGCGAGGCGAGGTAGGCAATGAGGGTTTCGCTAAGAGCTAAACAGCATCCCGAATAGGCTGTCGGTGAAGTCGTGAGTACTGGCAGTTCCGTGACGTCTTCTACTGGGTTTGGTGCCTCATTGTCTGACGCGTCCACATCCGGCTGTATTGGTGGCAAGCGCGCCTCGAGGCCCATAATTAGCACGATTACAGTTGGTCGCGCACGCAGATGCCAACGTGCATTGAGAGCGTATGGACGCGATACAGATACAATTCGGGTTCGTTGTGATTGTGAGTGATGACAGAAGCTTGATGGTTCTTGACGCGACTAGACACGCATGGGGCTAAGCTTAGGAGCTATGGCCCATGACATATGCACATCACATGCAATGCACGAGGACGCGCCCCGCCCGCCATCACCAAGCATAGCTACAACCACCGACTCTACTGCATCTTGCGTCATCTCTTCCCACTGAAAGCTTTTGAAAGCTACGTGGCGCCACGAGAGCTGTCATGGCCCGCCTCAACCCATTCTCCTTCACGCCTGGGCCAGTCATCTTCTTTACTACCATCATCTACGTGGGCCTCTTTGCTGCCCTGCTCGTTACCCACCTGACGGTACCGAATTATCCATCCAATCCGCCAACCGGCGTCAACCTCACAGAAGCTTGGGGCGACCTCCAGCACATTACCCGCCGGTTCCACCCGTACAACAGCCACGCGAACGACGATGTACGCAAATATCTGCTTGCGCGTATCAAGGCCATCGTTACTTCAAAAGACCTAGAAAAGGGCCAAGTCGAGCTCTTCGATGACCTAACCGCAAACGCCACATTTTCATCTGGCAGCACATCTATCTACTTTGAAGGCACTAATATCATTGTTGCAATCCGCGGTTCTGATGATGACGAACCCTTCAATGGGACTGAGCGCAGTCCGGACAACGGCGGCGTACTTGTCAACGCCCATTACGACTCAGTGAGCAGCGGGTACGGTGCAACTGACGATGGCGTGGGTGTTGTGACCATACTGCAACTTCTATCCTACTTCACAGAGTCCAAGAACTGGCCCAAAAGAACCGTGGTACTGCTACTTAACAACGGCGAAGAGGATTATCTCAACGGCGCCAAAGCTTTCATGCGAAACCCGATTTCTCAGGTCGCCCATACGTTCGTAAACCTCGAGGGAGCTGGAGCTGGCGGCAGAGCTACCTTGTTCAGGAGCACCGATACCGAAGTCACCCGCTACTACAAAAAGTCTAAATATCCTTTCGGAACAGTCGTAAGCGGAGATGGCTTCAAAAAGGGTTATATTCGAAGTGAAACTGATTACAAAGTCTTCCACGGCGAACTTGGGCTACGCGGCCTTGACATTGCGTTCATGGAGCCCAGGGCCAGATACCACACAGTGGAAGACTCCACACGTGAAACTTCGATGAACTCGCTCTGGCACATGCTTTCAGCAGCTCTGGCCTCAACATCCGGATTGGCTTCCATCACCAGTGACGAATTCAGTGGCTCAGAAAGCCTCGATAACGGTAGAGTCAATGCCGGAACTGGCAGTGACGGCGTGTGGTTTGACCTCTTCGGCAAGGTGTTTGTCGTTTTCAAGCTACATACCCTTTTCGCTTTGTGCGTCACTTTGCTGGTTGTGGCACCTCTTACGTTGATTGGTCTCACCTTTGGGCTCTCCAAGGCTGACAAGAACTACCTATTGGCGCGCAAAGCCTACATCCATTCCTCTGACGACGACAATCCAGTACCTTTATACGGCTGGCGCGGCTTCTTCCGCTTCCCCATCATCTTTGTCACAGCAAGTGCTGTTGTGGTCGCATTGGCTTATCTCATAGTCCGGTTCAATCCTTTCATTGTTTACAGCAGCCCATTCGCCGTCTGGAGGTGAGTCGCTCATGCTGCTACTCTGTTCACAACTAACAATATCAACAGCATGATGCTCTCAGCCTGGGTATTCATCGCTTGGTTCCTTGCGCGAGGGGCCGATGCTATGCGACCATCCGCACTCCAGCGCATGTACGCTTTGATCTGGCTTTTCATCGGCTCCTTCGTGCTTCTGACAATCATCACGGTCTTCGTGAACGACTATCAGGTTGCCGCTGGTTATTCTGCGATGTTCTACTTCGCAGCTGTGTTCGCGGCAATCCTCCTCTCCTACCTCGAACTCTTCCTCGCTCCAACCAAATCTGCGTATGCCCGTCATTTCGAGCAAGAGGACGAATCCCGGCGCAACTCAGAGTCCGCAAGCAGGCCCCTTACAGGCAGCACCACCGCTGCACGGTCCGATGATCGCCCCGTGGGAGACGATGACGCCACCGAGACCACCTCACTTTTACGCGGCGATCGACGTGGATTCGCAAGATACGGCGGCAACAGGCGAGACTCCATCAGCGAGAGCGGCGAGGATCATGCTCAAGGGCCCCGGCGAATAGATCTCGGCAACGTGTATCCTGGAGAACAAGAGTGGAGCGGCAAATTACCGAGCTGGATCTGGGTCGTTCAACTGCTACTCTTAGCGCCAATCGTGATCATCCTTGTCGGACAGGTCGCTCTACTCCTCACGTCGGCCCTATACCAGACGCCATCCGATGGTAACTCGCCTCTGTTTATTTACCTCGCCTTCGCAGCGCTTACTGTGTTGTTGCTCGCACCCACCGGCCCGTTTATTCACCGCTTCACATATCACATCCCCACCTTTTTATTCCTGATATGCGTCGCAACCGTCATCTACAACCTTGTTGCGTTCCCTTTCAGCAGGGATCATCGCTTAAAGGTGTACTTCGTCCAGCGGGTTAATTGCGAGACTGGTCATAACGTCGTGTCCCTGACCGGCTTGGACGGCTATGTGCAACGCATTGTTGGCGAGTTACCCAGTGCGCAAGGCCAGCAGCTTGATTGCACGACGCCCGAGGTTGCGACGCGTAAGGAACTAAAGCAGTGCCAGTGGCAGGGTCTTGACGCTAAAGTCGTCCCAAAGACAGCGCAAGTCGCGCCATTTGACAACAACACGTACATTGCCAGCTGGCTCAATTACTCGATCCATAAGGGCAATCACTCAAACAAGGCGACGATACGCGTTGTTGGGCATAACACCCGAGCATGTCGCGTGCTTTTCGACTCGCCCATCACAGCGTTGAGCGTCGACGGCGCCGTTTCAGATCCTCGCTTCAAACCCGTCGGTGGGGACGGCGCCCGGGAAGTGCGACTGTGGCATCGCGAATTTGGGCAGCCCTGGAACGTTAGCGTGACTTGGAACGCCAAAGAACAATCGAAACTTTCTGGAAGGGTCGTGTGCATGTGGTCGGACGCCAACACAGGCGACATCCCTGCTTTCGACGAGGTGCAGCACTATCTGCCTGTGTGGGCAATTCCCTCCAAGATTAGCGATGGCTTGGTCGAGGGCTTCAAGCAGTTCGAAATCTAGGGCAGCGGGCTTTAGTTGCGGGGATCCCTGCATGTCTCCGTTACTTTTGCTGCGATATCCATCACGCAAGCAGTCGAGCACGGCGTCACAGCTCACATGCAACCCCTCACTTCAATTGCTCATTTATGCGAGCTTCCCCTTTATCTCATCAATGCCCCAACTTGTTCACGATCCATTTGTTACTGTTCTTTTTGGAGTTTGGCGGTATCATGTTCACGGCCATTGCATCTTGTACACCCAACGTATAGCATCTTGACGTCAACTTAATGAACTCTATTATCACGACGCCCAAGGCCACCACCCCTCGCTTCACTCTTCGACTCGCCTAATTCCAGCCTCTCGATTCCACGTCTCACCACGAACCGTTCGACAGCTTGGCTCGTACCAGAATGCTGAGAGCGTTTGACGGAGCCCAAGACACTTCACAACGTTATCCGCTACCTACCGACGCAGGATTTACCCCTGCTTTGACCCGAAGGTTTCTTTTAGCTGCGGGAGAGACTATATCATCATCTATAGAGCCATCGACTTTGTCATCGACGTTGACGACTACTCTTGGTTCGATAGCTACTCCAGCTGTCTGTACCGCCAGTCACCCATCTGAACTCGCAGGGCCAGGATCCAGATCAGGTATGTAAAGCGGCTCGTCTTCGCATGGACGCCCTGCACACATCGTTGGTTTACTAATCCCGCTACAGGCGACACTCCAGTCGTAGGTGGCGTCTACCGTCTTCTCAGCAGGACGCGCGACACTGAAATCTTCGGACTTACGTCGGGATTGCACAACCTGATCGACACGCGGCGCAGGGTATTGGACTTTGCTTTTGACTCGCCCCTTTCGACGGTCATCGTCACAGCCTTACCGGGCACTTTTCTCCTAGTTGCGCGCCAACGGCCCGACGCTTGGGCGAACAGACATCAGACGTCAATTGCAAACGCATTGCACCTCGTCGCACTCGCCAGCTGCGCGAACCACAAACTCGAAGCAGGCGATTTATTGATACTTGTTTTCGTCATGGTCGCGTTTGACGTGTTTCAGCGAGTCTTAGCGGCGGGCGCTACCGATGCTGATAGCGAATCAGATCTTCAACCCCGCTCGCCCTCGTCATCCGAAACCCCCCGGGCCCAAACGCCTTCTGATCTGACCAATGCGGCTACCGTGCCCATTCCCAAGACATCCGCCGTCGAGGATGAAGATTTCGAGCCCATTGAACCAATCTCGACCTCTCAATCAGGGGCATCCGACACAAAAACGAGCGCCGTTGACCCTAAAGATAGCGAGATCGTGCGACTGCAACGCTCGCTCACTGAATCTAAAACAGCACACAAGGCCCGTGAAGTCCAACTTCGAATCACGAAGGAGGAACTTCAAAATGCACGCGAAGCGCTCAATGATACCTTTGCGGAATACTCTGGCCTCCGTGATCAGTTGAAGGCCATCAAACAAAACTTGGGCCGGGACCATCAGGCGATTGTATACCGGAAAGACATCGAGCTGTTTGCACTTCGAAAGGGCAACGAGCAGAAAGACAAAAGCATACAGGACCGCGATAGCCAACTTGAAGAGATGGCCAGGCAACACAAGACGATAATGGAAGTCAAGGATGCGCAGCTGAAGCTAATGAGAGAGCGGTTGATCTCTATGGAACGACAGTCGAGTCCGCGGTTTTCGGAAGACGGGGACGATGGCCATGCCCTTGAAGTCCGAATGCTACGGATCAAGAAGGGCAGAAGTTCTCCGGAGGTTGAGGAAGACAAGGACGTGATCATTGCAAAGCTACGAGAACAACTCGCCGCCAGTGCCCAGACTAAGGAAGAGGTTGTCAATCAGCAAGCCGAGCTGCAAAGATCATGGGATGTTGCCAAGAAGATACAAAAGGCTCTCAAGGAAGAGCGAGAAAAACACACTCAGACTCGGGAGCAGTTGGAGGAGAGCGCCGTCAAGCTGGCGGAACTTGAGCCACAGAGAAGTCGAGCAAACTCCGTGGTCGGACGGTTGCCGACGATTGACGAGGATGAGCACGATAAGGAAGAGCTTGAAGCTATGTTCAACACCACCCAGCAAGACAACCTTCGTCTATACGCCGAGGTGGCCGCTCTCGAGAAGCGACTGGTCGAGGCTAATGCCCGCTTGTTTACTGCGCTTCAAGAGGCTGAGGCTATCAAGGTGCAGCTCAACCAAGAGATGGAAGTCAACGAGGACATGGAGACCGCGCGCCCAAGCGTAGTGCATCGTGTCCATTTCCAGCGCATGGAGGGTCAGGTATCTGAGCTACGGGAAGCACTTGCCAGCAAGGACGAAGAGATGGAGTTGCTGAGGAACACCATTGCGGAGAAGGATCACTACGTCAAGGACATCCAAGGTGAACTCGACGCCGCTGCCACCTTCCACACACAGGACCAAGACGAGATTGAACGCTTGCAGCAATCGATCGACGAACTCAAAGCCACCAAGTATCAGCTCATGCTCGATCACGAGCGCCTCGGCTCCCAGCGCACCCGGCAGCGTGTCATTTCTATGGACCGACCTGACCGTTTCTCTGCTCGCTCAAGTGGTGCGACACTCATCCACGAACCGAGTCCACCGCTGACGAAGATATCAGACGAGGCACCACCCGTGGAAGCGATACCAATTCCACCTATGCCCGTAGTCCCGGAACGCGAAGGCAGCATCCAAGAGACTCCCCAACGCCATCTCCGCAGCAAGAGCTCGCCTAAGGAGACACCAAACCGCTGGAGTCTGATGTCGCACGACGTCCCACCCGCCGAACTGAGAGAGCTCAAGACCAACCGCAGGAGAAGTCTCGGCCTCAAGGTCATGATGCAAAAGATCGTCCGCAAGACCCAAGAGCCAGAGCAACCATCCACCGACGCCACGACACCAGCCCCCGAAGCCCTTCCCAAGCGCGAAGAATCCAAACTGCGTCGCGTCCTCGCACCCAAAGACAAGAACATGTCCATCCGTCCTTCCACCGCCGCATCAGCCATTCCATCCAAGCCCGTCGGCTCCCAAGCTGCCGATACACCGTTGACGTCGCCTCTTCCAACCAATGTGCGCCCTCCGAACCCGCGGCGCAACACACCGACTACACCGCGCTACTACGCTGTTACTGCGAATGCGACGGGTCCGGAAGCGGGTGCTGCACAGAAAGAGGAGGCGAAGGAGAAGGAGAAGGAACAGGAGAAGGAGAGGCCGAGGTCGGCGATGGGTCCTGAGGCAGCGGCGAAATCGAAGAGTCGGTTGAGTTGGGGTGCTACGTAAGTTCAACCATACCTTCCTGTACCGTGTCTTTATTGGATCTTTTGCTAACGCAACGCAGGAATAAGCTGAAGCGACGATCATTGTACTAATGATAACGATGATGCGAACCGGGAATGGGAAATGTGGTGTATGCATTTTGTTTTTCATGGCGTTCAAAATGAGGGTTCTTTTGCGATATCCTGATATACGAGTTTAATGCTATCCGATGATATACGCTCGGTAAATGGGGTAGTTGGGTTGGTTAGGGTTTTTTTTGGGAAGTGCAATGAGCATAGGCGTTTTCTTAGATTTAGGTATGCATTCGTTTGCGGCTTTGGTTTGGCTGGTTTTGTTGGTTTTGCGGTACTTAGTAATGAAGATATTTACATTCCATGATCTAACCGCGTTTTGTTGCCCTGCTCTGCATCAACATTCTACCGTAATACATTTCTTGATGATGGTCTTGGGTGCGCCTGCGTGATGAGGCTAGGTGGTTTCCTTGTTTGGTATCGTTTGTTGTGGGTTGACCCCACTTTGCACGTGAGCAGTGTGGCACAGTTCTCGAGCACTTCTTTCCTGGTGTCGCTGCCTAAAGGAATACTTGTACACAATCAAAATCCTTCCAAAATTCTCGACGCAGTTGCGATCATGGAGCTACACAGGGCAACACCATTCAATGAGCTATACCCCACCCCAGAGGCTCTTCACGAGGCACTCCAAAAGATCAACGACATAGCCCTTTACGAAGTTTCAATCGATGAGCCAATCCAAATTCGCCTTATTACACCTGTCTCAACCGACCAGTGGCTTGTAGACGACAATTACAATGACTATCGGCTCACGAATCCGGAAGAATACCAGGACGGCCTGAAGTATGTGACCGTATCATACTGCTGGAAGCAAACGCAAAGCTCGCTCGATTGCTCGGCACTTCCGCGCTATCACATAACGGGTCGACCAGGAACAAGCGAACCAACGCCCATCAGCTGTCCCGAGCTGGTCTTTCATCGCGCTATGCTGTTCGCACGATCTCGTGAATGTCCATACCTTTGGATCGATCAGGAATGCATTGATCAGGCAGATCCTATGGATATTCAAGAACACTTGAAGATCATGCACCATGTTTACGAAAGAAGCATGTGGACAGTCGCTCCACTGTCGTATACGATTACTGATATGTCCCTTGCTGAGTCGTTGACCACGTATCTTTGGGATGATCGAATCAAGTATGCACACTGGGAAAAGGGATACGAGGCTGAATGGGACTACAGGTATACCAGTAACTTCCAACCATACCTTAGGGACTCGTACGAGCTACTTGATGCCATTGGAAACGATAAGTGGTTCACACGGACGTGGGCCTTTCAGGAAAAGCTTTGCGCTACGCGGTTGGACTTTCTAGTCCCCATGGATGAATCTCAGGAGACTTCAGATGCAGTGCAACACCATCTTATAGGGACAGACTTATGTCTGGATCTTCGCCAGATCCAGATCCGCCTCGCCCTTCTTAAAGTTAAGATAAACGATACTCAGCAAGCAAATAATCCAGGGTGTCATAAGCCGTGGTCCATGCAACAGAAAGCGTCTGTCGAACACAAATTCGCTGTGTATGGCTTCCCTTACCCGGGCTGGAGTACATACCCCCATCTTGTTTATCATACCATACAAGAGTGCGAGAACCTCGTTGTAGCGGATCGCTTAGCAATCTTTGGTCACGCATGTCGCCTTTGCTGGCGTCACGTCTCTGGCCTTCTGGATAGCCCTCAGTACGATCTCAATATGTGTATCATGGCTCTAGTATTCGCGAACTTCCACAAAGGCAGGAGACCACCTGCGTACTTTGTTAAGCAGCTGTGGAACCACTGTAGCGTTCGCTCTGGTGGGAAAGATATCACGTCCCCGCACTACATGGATGGGGTGCTCAGACGCGCTCATCCAATAACCCAGTTTCCCCGTTTTAATCGAAACCAGACTCTATGCCGTTCCAAGCTTTCCGACTCCGAGTAACTTACGAGGGACAGTACGACAGCAAGAGCGACCTGGGAGAAGATTTAGGTAGACTACGCTATCTTCAACATTGCACCAGAGGTGCTTGGGGTTGCAAAGGAAACAAACCTAGACCATCATAGGAGAGAACTTGGTAGATTCCCAGGCTGAACTGTAGCTCAGGCCTCATAGCTTTCGCTAAGAAGCTCGAAAATCGTGACATTATCTCCTAGTCGCTGGGAACATGGTTACGTCTGGCAAGGGAACGTTGTCGGAAGGAATGGATAGATCACACCAGAGTAGCGCTAGCTAGGCTGCGAACGTTCCTTGACTCTTTCGAGGAAGCCAGCGCTCACCCTGCTTTCTTCTTCCACACGTCTGATTGACCACGCGCTCATCGAAAGCCCAAAAGCGCGTCCAACGTGCATTCTTCCTGCGAATCTGAGGAGACAAACAGCCCGACAGCCACAAGCCCTCCCAAGCGCGCCAGCGACGCCACCGTGCCCCTCGCCCCGCCAGCGCAGCATCGACCCCACTTCGCGCCACTCTGTCATTGGACGCGCGTGCCCCTTCGCAGCACAACAACATGCGTGATAGACTGCGCATAGAGGACCATGGCACCTGCAGTCTTTCCGTTTGTGATTGGACGAGTGTGCCCTTCAATACATGTGGCTTATCGACGTGGCCGCGCCATGGCTCACCGGAGTCTGGGCACTTTGGGGGCCAAGTGAGGCTCTGTGGACGTATCGAGTTGCGGAGAGGTTGTCACGATGGAGATGGCAAAGTTAAGGAGAGACTGGGATTTTACTACCTACAATTATCAAGGAGCGACCTAACTAGAAAGCAAAAAGGACAGTGAAAGCTAGCTGTAACGAGTGTGTGTGGAATAAAAAGTGAAGAGGCTGTAAAGACCGGAACAACTACAGCGAGTCGAAGACGAAGCCCAAGAAACCCGTAGCACACCTCCATCTTACCCTCGTGGTCTTCTCTCTCGTTGTGACACAGCCATGCATGCCCTACGGAATGCTGTGAGACGTAACGAACTAACGGATGTTCAGGGATGCGCGGCTACCGTGGCCCTTCTTGGCATGGTCCTTCAGCTTGTCCTTGCGGTAGAATGTCATGGGGCAATCGTAGATGGGGCACTTGAAGCGAGGCGTTCCATGCTTCTTCATGTGGCGCCGCATTTCTTCGTTGCGACCGAAAGTCTCAGGGCAGCCTTCGGGGCAGCGAATGCTGGCAGCGTCGGTGGTGGGGGCTGGGGCTGGAGTAGTCAACCCTGCTGGCGCCGGAGTGGGCTGAAATAACGGAGTAGGCTGGTTCCAGTCCATGGTAGGCATCATCGGCTGGAATTGATCGTAAACATCGTTGGAAGGGTAGACCGGAGGTAGCTGGAAGGCGAGTCCCAGATCGATGTCTCCGTATTGAAGGTTCAACGAGCCGTCGTAAAAACCCGTGCTGGGGTTGAAACTTCCCGGCCGGTACACATCGAAGGCAGTAGCGTTCAGGGAATTAGTCCGCCAAGGGTCCTGAGCAGGGTACTGGTGACTGGCATCATGCTCTGGCTGCGCGAGTGGAAGTGCTCTGTTGGCCTGTGCAACTACCTCGGACAGGAGGGCGTTGTGGTGATCGGCGATTGGCTGATGAAAGGGCACGGCGTAACCATGTCCTGCCGCTGCAATTCCCCCGTTCGCCCTTGCGGAGGCATACCTGCATGATATTAAAAAAAAAAACGTGACTTACCCAAATTCCTGGCAGGCGTCGTCGTGGTCTGCTCCAAACGCTTGAGAATCGTTGGAGTCGCGTTCGAAGGCCGTTTTGGGATATTGTTGCGACATCGTTGTGGTGTGTTGGCCGGCTGTCTGGAGATAAGAGCGTTCGTAGAGGTTGGAAAGGGAGGTGGTCTCGCGGGATTGCTGCAAGATGGCTCGCGTTGCAAAGAGTATATTCGCAGGACAGCGTGCGTTCGACGGTTATGGGAAGTATGAGAAAGCGGCTGGGTATAAGGTCGTATGAGACAGGGCTGTTCAGCTTGGCTTGACTGGGGTCGGTTAGATACCTAGGTGGTGTGCTGCGAAACGAGCGGCGCATGCGCGCGTGCCATCCGTGCCCTTCATTCCCAAATGCACCTAGACAGCTAGACTGTTTTGGCCTCTAACCATGGAACCGGCTTCTTATGCAGAGCCTCACTTCTCAAACGCAGACATAAGTCGAGGATAAACCGATAGCATGTTGCAGACATCCAAATGACGTTCAAGCAGTACACCTGCCATCTCTGCTCTAAGCAGGCAGATACACAAGGGAAATTGAAGTGGGTCAGCATTTCCGGACCCCAATTGTCGCTAACAGATAGAAGTCGACATTTGAAAACGCATACTAAGCCTTTCCATTGCGAAACATGTGAGCAAGGCTTTGCACTCCGCTCAGACCTTAGCCGTCACATTAAGTCTCGACACCGTGCTGGCAACGAACAATATCGGTGCCATTTCGAGCACTGTGCGTTCAAATCAAATCGCAAAGACAACCTCGGAAAGCATCGAAGGAAAGCTCATGACTCTAAGCGCCTGAGCCGTTCCGTCGAAAAGGGTGACAACACACTGTCGTCACAGCAGCAGTCAGAAGTCCTCAGTACTCCACAGCTATATAGCACATCGATCTTCATGCAAGTAGCCGCCTCGGGCGACTTTAACAGGCTGAAAGACTTCTTGGATGCCGGCTTGACTGTTGAGACGAGAACCGACGATGGATGCACTGCTCTTCACTGCGCTGCTAGAGCCGGCCAGGTGGAAATAGTCAGGTACTTGCTTCTAAGTGGAGCCAATGCCATCGCAAGGAACCAAGGCGGTCGATCACCGATACATGAAGCCGTTTTGAGTAAGAACCCGGAAACACTGGATTGCTTACTAAAAAGCATTACGCAAGAGGAGCTCTACTGTCTTAGATATGACCTCGAACACTCCTGCATACAGTCTGGTAGTTTTGAGATTGTTGACGTCTACTTGGCGCGCTTGGGAAGCCAATTCACGGACAGAGATGGCTCGAAGAAACTCAGCTTAGCAATGCGCGCCGGGCACCACTCACTCGTTGCTACTTTGCTTGCTGACCCAGACATCAATGGAAATGATCGAACTTCGACACGACAAAACTCCTATGCCCCAATCCACGTAGCGGCTTGTTACGGGCATACGAAAGTAATGGAGACCCTCATCGCTTGTGGTCAAATTGACATAACCTTGGGCACCCACCGCTCTCGACAGGCGATTCATATAGCCGCTTCATACGGACACACAGCTATCGTGGAACAGTTCATTGGCCACCCCTCTGTTGATGTCAACCAGCAAGATGACGACGGGACGACTCCTCTGCACCTCGCAGCTTCCAATGGACACATAATGGTCGTGAAACAGTTGATATGCCTTCCAGGCGTTGAATTTGATTGTCAAGACAAGAACGGGGCAACGCCATTGCACTACGCAGCCGCTTCCGGACGCTGGGAAATGATTTCACTTCTCCTCAGATGTTGGGACTTAGTAAACGACGGTCAATGTCTCCCTCCCGATGATTCTTCGATATCGGTTTTGTTCGCCAAAGAAGACTTGATTCGTAGGCTTCTCAAGCATCCTGGCTTTGCAGATCCCAATCAAGAGTTGCCAAGGGGCAAAACTCTTTTAGGGGTGGCTGCTACAAAGGGCGATTGCGAAGCTATCAAAGTTCTGCTAGTTCACCAAGACATTGACGTGAACATACGCAGAGAATGGGGTATGAGTCCTCTGATGGCTGCAGCTCACCACGGCAAATTAGAAGCACTGCAGCTACTTCTACAGCATAAAGACATCGATGTAAACCAAAAGAGAGAGTCTGAATGGAGGACAACAGCGTTGGATTATGCGAAACGTCGAAAGCACGGCGGCGAGATCGTCGACCTTCTCCTCTCCCACGGAGCCACCGACTACCGCGCCGAAGCATCAACAAACGTACCAACAACCACACACATCGACAACCCGCAAAACACCACTTTGCAACCCGACCACGAAACTCCCTTCGATCCGTTCGACGATGATATGGAAGACGCACCAACCGAAGCTTGGGAAGAATTTTTTGACATGGGGGAAAGAATGGAGGAATGAAGACTGTTTTGGTCAGGCGTTGTGTATTTGGGTGCTGCAACCACGCTCTTTACTAGTAATATGTCAGCAGAGTATGATTTTCGGTAGTTTCATAACATCTCGTTTCCTCAAAATATACCTCCCATGTAACACTTGTCACTGCCGGTGATGCCAGGCTTAAGATCATCGATAGATACCAGTGCGGTATGCCCCATGACTTTAAATCGCAAACCTCAGGCTTAGCATCACACTTTTCAGTGCACACAAAACACTATTTGGTTGTCGTACATTCTCATTTGACATTACTCTAGACTCTATCTAAAAGCTACCCGCTTCTCTTATACCCACTCCTACTCCTCAAAACCTCCCCATATCTCGCCAACACAAACGGTATGCACGCC
This sequence comes from Alternaria infectoria, assembly GCF_024043175.1. Lineage (NCBI taxonomy): Eukaryota > Fungi > Ascomycota > Dothideomycetes > Pleosporales > Pleosporaceae > Alternaria > Alternaria infectoria. Next base: position 162,182 of record NW_026250729.1, on the reverse strand, counting down.
CCCAAAATACTCAAGCAACCCAGCAACGTACACGCCCACTGCGGCCCTAATCTCCGAAACATCTGAACTGCAAACAACGGAAAGGTTCCACCAAGTACATATCGCAATATAGCATTCGAAGCCATAGCACTAGCACTATACAACGGCCCATATGTATCAGTGATATACATCATACACGCCATGAAGATAAGCATATTGCCCATGCCGAAAAACGCTTCGGCGATGGTCGGTACAATCCAATGGACGCGATAAGCAGCCGACCAGCCAAAGAGGAAGAGGCCGATTGTGAGGATAGGTCCACCGGCGAATGCGAGGGGTAGACGCTTTTCAGGTACGAGTCGTGAGGTTGCGAAGGCCGGTGCTGGAGCCTTCTCTGCAATCGCTTTGCGCACGCGAGGCAGGTAGTATAGTTTACTAAATGAAACGATGCAGATGGTAGCGACGATGACGCCGACACCCAGACCAAGGAACGTGTAGCCTGTCGAGATACTATCGAAGCCGTATTCTGTTGCGAAGACGTACGGAAAAGCGGCGAAGAAGGCGTATAGTAGGCCGAAGTTGAATGCAGAGTACGTGTTGAATGTAGCCACGATCGGCTCAGTGAGGAGCATATGCATCGGCCGCGTGAGTGTCTTGGTCGCATATGTACTGACAATCTTAGGCAAAGACATGCCTTCAGTCGGCGACCGCGGCAGAGGAAGATTTCGCTTCTTCGCGCGCTGACGCAGGAGGACTGGCTTATACGACTCTTTGTAAAACGGTGCCGGCGCAATGACAAGCACAATGGTAAAGAAGAGTATCAACCAAGACGTCCAGCGCCAACCACGTGTCTGTGTTACCGCAGCACCTAGAATAGGTCCTAGAGCCGGGCCCATAAACGGTGTTGCGACATACAGCGACATGGGTCCAGACCGCTTCTCAGGCGGCCAGATGTCGCTAAGTGTGCCTGACCCCATGCTCAGACTTGGAGCAGCGAAGAAACCAGCCCAGAACCTCAGCACTACTAGGCTTGCCATACTCTGCGCGAAACCCGTTCCGAGGATGAAGAGCGCGAAGATGGGCAGGCTGATGAAGATGAGGGGTCGACGTCCGAATGTTTCGCTCAGAGGCGCGGCGAATGGTCCGCCGAAGGCCAGCCCGAGGGCGTATATGGAGTATGCGAAGGTTGCGATGAGTTGGGTGGAGTGGAGCTCTGATGCTGATTGTTCGATGGCAGGTGTGAAGACGGATGATGCGAAGGTTCCTACAAATGCGATGCCTGATATCGTGTATGTTTGATACCATTTTCGCGCTGCACTCCAGTTGTGAGGATTGAGAGGATCATCTGGACCGTCCCAGTCGAGCGTTGCAGGGCGATCTTGCGAGGAAGCATGAGGAGCGCTTGGTGTTGCTTCTTGACCTGCATTCGGTGGATGGCCTTTCTCAGGATCGATGCCTGGATTGAAGTCTGCTATGGTCGACGGCTGGCGACTTTTGTCATGGTCCTTTTCGATGTTGGCGGGACTTGGTGGTCTTGTCGATGCTGCTGTCGTATTCGACCAGGAAACGGGTCGTGAAGCATTGTGAAGAGCCATGCCGTGTGTTTCTCACCAGACTGTAACTTGAGAAGCAACAGCTGGCAAAATTTCGACAGAACTTTCGCAGGACATGACAGAGGCGCTCGCGCCACGATCTTAGTATGACCCACCCTGATGAGATTCCGATAAGCAAATGTTCTGAACAGACGGCATGATCGCCGCTTGCGTGTTAGTTTGGCGTTGATCAGATATGGACAAAGAGTTCTACGATCAGGATTGGTAGGTATCGAAACTGTACATGGCCGATCCTGGCTCAGATCTTTCCCAAGAATCGGCATGGTGAGCTTGTTCGAGATCAAGATGCGGCTGAAATTGTGGATCGTGTGAAGCTAAAGTTCGGGACCGTGCCGGGCGCTACACTGGCGAGTCGAGCATGATGACGTCCTTTCTTCGATCTCAACAATTTGTAGTTACTCATAATGATCACAGGATATACCAGGTAACTTCTTGATGCGCGTAGAGAAATGCGCTCACATAGTCGAGAGTTGTTATCCTTTTCGGTCGCTGAAGAGCACGCGGCGAGGCAGATCTCGTTGTTTCCAGACAGCTGGGAACGCGATGACGAAGGACATGTACATGGCCGGGATCCTAGCTCTTGTCGCGCTCTGATGAAAACTGCAGCATAGTTTCGAACAGCGTGTCGCGAATCAGCAGCGCATGTCGCAGCGGTCTGAGCTGGAAGCCATGACTCCTCGCCGAAGTGATCCTGCCTGAGCCCCGTAGACGCGTTCACACCCAACCCACCTAGAATCGCGGACTATCGCAACAAAAAGAAAAGTTACGCCGGGGGTGGGGAGCGAAGGATAGGGAGGGAATAAAGACTCACAACCTTTGCCAAAAGACATCGCTGGAGCCTGAGGCCATCCTTCATGGTAGATCCTGCAATACTGCGCCCGCTAATCGCAGGTCCGACCCAGCCAATCGCGTCAAAACACCAAAACCACCAGCACTCCCCCACGCGTCCGTAGAGGCTCATCTACCACGACGCTCACGATGGATGAAGGTAAGATTGCGAAAACTTTTGACTGAGCCACTGCATCGCCTGCGTAATCGCAAACTCGCGCAAGCAGCACGAGAATGCCGCGGGGCAAGTATAACTACGCGCTGTTTCGTGTCGGGATGAAAGTCATCATCACTCAGCGATAACAACGACTCTCTTTCAATCTACCTTTGCGCATTCGTGATTCGCACAACAGTCGTCTTTACAACGAACGTTCTATCCCCCATGTCTTCAGTCCTGTCGCTAGAAATCGCGCGCGCCCTCTTCCCAGCTCTCACCAAGGACCTGTCGCCCGGACCATCGTCAACAGGATCAATTCCTTCATCTATCAACTTCGACGCGAAATTTCATATCAAAATAAAAGCGTCTGAAAACCTCAACTTCTCGGCTCTGCCCAGCGAGTGCATCGGGTATGCTGCACCGCTACCACATGTCGGTCTAGCCACCTTACAATGGCGACGAAGAGGATGAACCGGGGTCCGAGCGCGTGGAAGGAGATTTATTGAAGAAAGGGGGGAGGATAGTATATGTTGCACTAAAACGCCAAACAAATGCTATTGCTCGCGCCTAGAGAGGCAAGAAAAATAAAGTCCACTAACTAAACGTCTAAAATCATACACCACCATAACCATGCCCATCTACCACCCATCTTCCTTACTGCACATCAAGCACATTCTTCAACTGCACAATCAACTTCCACTCATCCTGACTAACATCACTCCTAAAGTACTCCTTGAGCGTATCAATACTCTTTCTGCTAATAGCAGAGTAGAGGATATCGTCTTCTTCCAAGTGGCGACCGTACATGGGCTGGTTGGAGCCTTCAATTTTGACGGCGACGGAGGGCTGGCCTCGCTTGCAGATTTGCATGGGTTTGTGGTCGCGCTCGATCGACGTGCTGTTGAAAAGGATTAATAAGGTGGTAAGGTGATGTGGGAGGGAGGGGGAAAGGTATAGGAGGACTTACACTCTTCCTAGGTGGACGAGTTCTTTGGCGCCGGTGGTGGCGTTCTTCTTGACGGCGCAGATGGGCGTTGTCATTCTCAGAGCACCTTCAGTGACGTCCACACCGATGATGATGGGATCCTTCTTGTTGAAGACAGCAACGGGCTTGAGTACGCAGGGGAAGACGGCCAACATCTTTGAGTCTTCCTTCCGCTGTTCCTCGAGCTGCTTCATGTGCGCTGTGAACTTGTCGAACAAGTGGTAGATGATGTCGGCTTCGAAGATCTTGACACCGATTTCCTCTGCGTACGCTTTGGCGTCCTTGTCGACCTTGACGTCGAAGCACAGCATGACGGCGTATTCCTTAGCCTTTTCTAACATGATACCTGCACGAAGGACGTCCTTTCTGAAGACAGGACCGATGGAGATGGTAGCGACGGGAATCTTCGATACACGCAGGAACTCGAGGAGCGCTTCGAGCGAACCAAGGGTAGACGCTTGTACGGAGACACCACGACCAGTCTTGGAGACCTTGCTGAGCAAATGGGCTAGATCACCCATGACCTCGTCCATGAGATCCTCCTCGTCGTCATTCGGACCGACGACAAGCAGACGCGAACCTGCGATGGCTTGGTCGAGACCGTCGGCGGCGATCTTGATACCCATGGCAGCCTTGACCTCCTTGTTGTGCACGTATTGCGACTTGACACGCAACTCCTTCATTTCAGCCGGTGTCAACAACGCTCGAATGTTCGTCACTATAGGCTCCGGGTTACCGCATAGCACTATCCGGTCACCCTCGTGAAGGACACCGTTGGACAAGATGACATCGATAGTGGTACCAAGACCTTCGATGACCTTGACTTCAAGCACGGTACACTCAACCTCAGAAAGGTACATGAGGTTATTGGTCAGACGCTCTTGCGTGAGTCTGACGATGAGCTTGATCATGTCTGGAATACCTTCTCCGGTGTGCGCTGATGTTGGGCACACGGAGACGAACTTGGACATGCTCTTGTTTCGGTTGAAGATCTCCGAGTTGAAACCTTGTTCTTGGAGTTGGGTGCGAACAAAGGTCCATCGCTCCTCGAACTCGGACTGAACAGAGGCCTTTTGGAGGCTCAAACTGTCTTCGAAACCGTTGTTATCGATCTTCTTCCAGCCGAACAGACGATCGATCTTGTTGAGAGCGACGATGAAAGGTGTGCGCCTGTCTCGGAGTAGCTTCATCGATTCGATAGTTTGAGGTTCAAGACCGTGCATAATATCAATGACGAGGATGGCAATGTTGCAAAGTGAGGAACCACGAGACCGGAGGTTGGTGAAGGACTCGTGACCGGGTGTATCGATGACTAGGAGACCGGGGACATTGAAGACGAATTCGTTGTCCTTGTTAACGACAGCAACCTTCTTCTGAAGTGCCTCGACGGGGAAGTAGGTGGCACCAATTTGTTGTGTGATACCTCCGGCCTCGCCTTCTTGCACGTTGGTTTGACGGATCTTATCGAGCAGCTTCGTTTTACCAGTATCGACGTGACCAAGAATACAGCAAATGGGAGATCGCAGGTTGTCCTTTGACCGCGCGGCAAGAGCCTCCTCGTGAGCCTGCTTCCGTCTTTCGGCGGCGGCAGCTTTACGAGCGGCTTCGGCACGCTGGGTAGCAGTGCCTTCCTCGTCTTCCGATGAGTCGTCTTCACTGTCGTCTTCGGAATCAGAGTCTGAGCTGGTATCCTTGGACTTGGAGGCGTCGTCTGCTGTAGCCTTCTCCGCTGCCGCCTTCTCTTCCTTGGCCTTCTTCTCGCTTGCTTTGCGCTCTTCTTCCTCGTCGGTATCAACATCCCAGCTGTCTTTGACTCCCTCCAACTCGTCAGCTTGGGCCTCCCAGTCGTCGGCAGAGTCACCATCCTCTCCCTTCTTCGCTTCGGCGTCGAGTTTGGCCTTCTCTGCGGCCTCAGCTGCAGCGGCGGCTTGCTCTTCGGCCAGCTTGAGTTCCTCCAACTTCTTGGCGGCCTCCTCAGCTTCGCGGGCCTCCTTCTCCTGTTGGGTCTCGGCTTGCTTCTTCTTCTTTTTCTTGCGGTCATCGTACACTGGCTTCTTCTTCTTGTCAGCCTCGTCGGCAAGTCCAGCAACCTTTGTGCCACCTTGCTCAAGCAGCTGCTGCAGACGGAGTTCGTTCTTGGCCTTGGCCTCTTTCTGAGCCTTTGTCATGTACTTGCCCTCTTTCTTCAGCTGCTCGATCTTTTCCTTCTCGCGCTGCTTCTTCAGAGCCTTAGCCTCCTCTTTCTTCTTCTGTTCCTCGGCCTCTTGTGCCTCAAGCGCCTCCAGCCTAGCTCTCTCTTCGGCTTCTGCGCGCGCAATCTCTTCCTCCCTCCTCTTGCGCTCTTCCTGTTGTTTTTGAAGGGCAGCTAGCGCAGGGTTGAGCTTCTTCTTCTTGCCACCAGCAGCGGGGGCGGTGTCTGCGGCAGCGGCTGAGGGTGCAGCAGCGGCTTCTGGCTTGGCTTCGGCAGCCTTCGCGGGTTCGGCTTTGGCAGGACCAGTGGCCTTCTTCTTCGCAGCCTAGCATGCGGTCAGTACACACTCATGCAATGAACATGACAGATGCTGCAAACATACCAATTCCTTCTTTCGCTGCTTCTCCTTCTCCTTCTTTTCTTTCTCCTTCTCTGCCTTGGTCTTTACACGAGGAGCGTCGTCCGTCTTCTCCTCGACAGGCTCCTCTGCTTTCGCAGCAGCGCCACCCTTGCCCTTCTTCTTGCCGTAGTTTCCAGCAAAGACATCGTCGTCATCGTCGTCGAAAGTTCCTTCTTGGGGTGCCTTGGCGTCGAAGTCGCCATTCGCGCCGTCAACAGGCGGGTCTTCGCCTTCCACTTCGGTGTTGGCGCCCTTCTTGTTCTTCTTCTTGCCGCGCTTCGCAAGCGCCGCCATCAGGCCGCCGCCAGCAGCATCGTCTTCGGCGGCAGCATCCTCAGGCGCGGCATCAGCTGCAGCGGCATCCTGGGGCGCGACAGACTCGCCGAGCTCTGCTTCCCAGTCGTCGTCCTGCGCCTTCTTGTTGTTCTTCTTCTTGGGCGGCATTGTGTGTGCGGTGTATTACTTGGGGTGTGGGGTGCACTCGACGGGTGGCACTTGTGGTTGTGGGAATGCACCGTAGAAATCGCAAGTGCTCAAGCAGGCAGGCGCGCCACACAGTGCAGGCAGGAGCAGGTAAAAGCGGAGCCGAAGGAGAAGGGGTCCCGAGTAAACCAACAAAGGCCTGGACCGCAAAAGAGTGACAGGAAAATGCAAACGCACACGGGCTGCTGCGAAATTCCGTTGGAGTTATCGATTGTTCTGTGTGGCGGCGGGCGGCGAACGGCTAGCTGTGGAGGGGTAGGAGGCGCTCGGACCAATCACTGCCATGGACGCCTGCACTGAATCATCTTCAGACGTTCTCCATGCTCGATTTTGGTAGCATGACGACTTTTGACTCATCTCTTTTCTAAGCTTTACTCGTGACCGGGGACACATGTTATCAAAAGGACCAGCGCATGAATGGATGGGTCATGGGAAACGTGTGATGTGTATCCGTATGCGATTCTTCATAGCTATTCTCTCATGCTACAACCCAAATCTACACCCATGTTTTCCCTTCCGACGCAAATAACACTCAAATGACGACAAAACACAAAACGTGTTGCTCCATTTAATCCCAATACATTCAACGCCGTACCAGGGTCCGTAACTCCGACCCAATGAGAGAATGCAATGTCGATATTACAATAGTAGCGATAAAAGCCATGCGCTGAGGCCTGACGTGGCTGTATGGATGACTGACAACGAAACGGTATCTTTTGGCAACACGTATAGTCATAAAGCATCAACGAAGCCGTGACAAACTAGACACACAACGGCTTAGTAGAGCTGGCCGCTGATGAGCAGTGACTCGACAGCTGAGCCGATGAATTGCTTCTTGAGCGTAAGATCGCATCCGAATCTGTGATGATGTTAGTGTTGGTTGTGCAAACAAATGGGGATTGACATACCTTTGCTCTAGTTCGCCCTTGATCTGTTTCTTCGTGACGTTCATGAGATCAGACTTGGATAGAATGTCCTTGATCTCCATCAAGATGGCATCGTCACTTGGCAGGTTCGACATTTCCATGGAGTCCGCACCGTATCCGCTCTGCGCGAGGCTCAATCGTGAGTGGTTGTCGTAGCGAGGGAGACCAAGGTGAGACGCAGAGCGAGATGGTGTCATGCCTCCATACTCTGAGCCAGCGACAGATCCGCCTCCGAAAGGCTTCCTGGTGGCGTACGTGTATCCTGAAACCTCGGAGCGGTCGTCCCGGATGGTGTGCTGCTCCCACATCTCCGCCTGGTACTCCTCCCACCTCTTCTTGGGGATGCTGGCAGGATCAAACTTGCCTTCATCTGTGACAAGAACCTTCTGACCCTTTTCACCAACAACGACACGAGTGTTACCCCACGAGAAGTCGTCCATGTACCAGAACGAGTACAAAGGCAGGCCGAAGGCGAAGACAGGTGTTGCGAAGATGTAGATAATCATCCAACCAATCATTTCCCACTTGCGTCGGATGATGAAGATGATAGCCTGCAGACCATAGATGGCACCAAGAAGAATAAAGGCAGTGACAGGGACGATGTCGGGGGACCACACCAGCGTGTAGATGAGATAGCCGATGTAGACAACAATGACGGGTTGTACAACCGTGGAGAGAAGATCCATGAAGACGATGAAGCGCATACTGAAGCAGCAGAAACCACAAAGCTGCGTGAGCGGAATCAGTTCAATCAGGTTGTGCACAGTAGAGTTGATCCAGCGACGACGTTGAGACATGAAGACGGACCAGCTGTCAGGTGCGACAGTCCAAGCGTGTGCTCGCATCGTGTACTTGGTCTTGTACTTGGGATGGAACTTGAGAAGTAGCGTGGTCAAGAAGCGATCTTCTCCTAGATGCAACAGGTTCTTTGTGTGTAGAGTGTCGACACGAATCTCTTGGTAGGCTTCGACGACCTCCTTGCTGACGAACAGTGGCTTTCCAGACTCGGCAGCGCGAATGCGGTACATGGTGAAACAACCAGGAAGACAAGTGACGGAACCGAACAAGCTCTCGAAAGCCTTGGTCAGGTTGTGGGAGATGAAGTATTCGTACACTTGCATCATGGTAACGAACGAAGACTTGGCGTTGGTAAGAGCGGTTTCACCACAAATAGCAAGGAGGCGGGTATCGTGGAGGAAGGCTGCGACGAATCGAGTGGCGGCGTCAGGTGCGACTTCGGTATCGGCATCAATTTGAAGGAGGAACTCGTAGAAGGTGGGGTTGACTCCAATGATGTTCCGAATCTGATGGTGCATTTCAAGCTCAAGCGGTGTCATGGGGAGGTTGTAGTGCACACGGTTTAGGAATCGCATGAGGATGATCTGCGAGTCACGCTTTCCGCGGTTACCAGGCTTGGAGACTTCCGAAGGCTTGCCAATCTTGACAACGACCAAGAAAGGCACAATGTGACCCTGTACCTCATAGAGACCCGAGTAACATTTGCCCATGTTGTGCTGCTTTTGACCTTCACCCAAACTCTCAAAGCTGAGAGGCTCGGGATCGGTAGCCTCGGGAACACCAAGAATGTCGAGAACGATGCGAGGAGTGGGCTTGTCGTTGCCTTGACCGATAATCATACCATCGCAGACAATGACAAGTAGTTTGCGCTTGTCATCGTACTTCATCCTGGCGGCGGAATCGATTGCGCGACGGAGGGATTCTTCGTCTTCGGTGTAGGCAGGCACAGTGCAGATGATGAACTTGTCGATGTTCTCCGGGTCGGTCTTCCGGCTGAACTGAAGGGCCGCAAGGAACTTGAATCCGATGACACTGACCAAGAGAATGGAGATTGCGAGGAGGAAGTACTTGGCGAACAGACATTTGGCCGAGTTTCTGGTGTCCAGATCGCCTACGTAAAACAGGTTGTTCATGCAGGTCTCCATGTTCGCCTTTGTTTGCGCATTCAACTGGAGGTTCTGCCAGTATTTGGTGATGTCTTTACCGGCTTGAACTCGGAAGATGTCCACAACGCTTGGGTCCATAAAATCGGTATCAATGTTCTTGTCATCAGGCTCTTCGCCGACCTTGAACTTGACTTCACGACCACCAGGGATGTAATCCGTGAAATCGTATACACGACCATTCATGTAAGCGATCGAGTTGCCTTTGTTTCCAAGTGTCTTCAGGTATTCGGGGCTGTATCCAACACGACCCTTCATGTAGTTGGCCTTGAGGAACATCTGTTGCTCGAACCACCAATCCCCACGACTGTCGTTTGTGAAGGATCGGAAGTCGTGGTATTGCGCGTTGATGTCGGTGGTACTGATGAGGTTGTTCACGGCGGAGTCGGTGTAGTTGGAGTTCTTGTAGTTCAGCTGAACGGCTGGGTTGATTCCCTTTCCTTCCTTGCCCAAGCACAGAGAAGAGACTTGTACGGGGAACAGATTGGTAGCATCCTTTCCAGCATACTTCTCCAGGTTCTTCTGTGGAACGATGCTCGGATAGTGGTGAGGGATGAACTCTCCCAAGTCGTAGACGATACCGCGGATGGCAACGTAGGCCTCGTTTCCATCCTTGCCGTTGAAGGATGTCAGTTCGGCAGAAGAGTAGACGTGTTGTTTCGGGCAGATGACCGCGGGGAAGCCTATCATGAGGAAGATGACGAAGGCACAACTCCACCAAATAATCATGTTAATAGCCAACTTCTCTCGCCATGCCATGCGTACGTCTTTGCGTTTGATACGTCCGATGTACCGAATAGCAAAGTCAGGAATGAGCCATGTCAAGAGGTAGACAATGAACACCCATCTCTTTCGACTGCTTGAGGTGGGAATGGTCTCGACCTCTTGTAGCTTGGCTTCAGCAGCCTTCTCGTCGTCAATAGCCTTGGGCTGTTCCAAGCCGTGGAACATGTCGCCATTCGTGATGCCAGATGGCGCCTCTGAGCGAGCATCGATATCCCTCTGGCCAAAGTAGTTGCCGCTCTTGTCGTCGTAATAAGCACCAGGTGAAGGCGAGAGAAGACCGGCTCGGACGTCCCCGTATGAGCGACCAGCATCGGGAGTAAGCAGATTGTCGTTGGAGTCAGCGGGACCACGGGCGTAAGGAGCGATGTTTGAAACGTTGGCGATTTCGAGCCAGCACTTCTCGCTCAAGAAGACACCAGTGGCACCCACACGAACTTCATTCTCCCGCCACGGCTTGTGATCAAGAACCATTTCAGCCTTCTCCTTGTCGCTTCCAACGATGGCAAGGTCAGTCTGTGCAAGCCCAAGAAACTCGGCAAAAGGCATGAAGATGCTGAAGTCAGCCACCCGAAGACGTTGGCTGATCTCGGCGATGCCCAGAGCCTGAACTTGTTGACGGACGCATTTGCTGTCGAACTGGTTGGCGATCCTTCGGTCATTTGGTTTCAAGCAAAAGACGAAGTAGGCGTTGGCTTTGCGCATTGTCGATTCGATGGTCCTCAATGAGCTGATGAACTGGCCTGCGGCACCAGTCTGCTTCTGAGATTCACCGGGCTTCTTCGTGCCCGAGATGTTACTCTCTGCATCACTAATGGCATCCTCGTCGAATACGTTCAATTGACGTCCGAATCGACCAGTCTTGTCGGCCTTCCGCTTCGCCATGCTGGGTTGGCGTGTAGGTTTGGAGCTGACAGTAGCCTGGACAATGGCTGACTTTTCCTTAGGGTGCGTCATCTTCTGAAGAGCCTCTTGTCCAAAGAGCTGTTGAACGAAGGGAGCCTGGGCGGACTTGAGCAGGTGCATCATGTCGCCAGAGATGAGCTCAGCGTTTTCCTCCAAAAGACCCTCTACACTGTAGTCGATGTCACCAGTGAAGTGGCGAATGGTAAAGGTGGGCGAAGTGTTGGGGGTAGGGAAGTTGCTGCCGGGTTGCACGACTGTCAAGCTTCCAGGAACAATAGCCTGGTGCTTGCCGTCGAAACGCTTGCGAATGGCCTCGAGGAACTGCATGTCAGTCTTGCCACGGCGCATCTGGTCGTCTAGGATGCTCAGAAGACCGTTGCCGGGCTTCATGAGGCCGGTCTTGACAGCCGTGTTGTCGTAGAAGGCCATGGGCGGCAGAGAGATCTCTTCGGCTTCCAGCTCTTGGATTTGCCGTTGGAAGAAGCTCTCTTGGCAGAAAGAGATAAGGGATTCGTTTGCAGTGTTGTTGAGGAGCTGGTCCAGTGATGATCCAGTGGCGGCGAAGTTGGCGAATCCTGGGAAGTCGACCATGGAAACCGTGTTTGATATTTGCTCGGATGGCACGGAGATCCTTGAGTTCATCTGCTCCATAACCCAAGTGACGAGGAGCGAGTACAGAGAACGGGCAAGCTCATCTGCATTGGCTCGGGCACCCTTGGGGTCCAACATGACGGTAACGCGCTCGCGGTATAGAGTCTTGGACTTGTACCGTAAGCTTTGCTCCAGATCGGATATGGCAACGCCTAGGAACTGGGCAATGGGTACTAGAGACTCCTGGTTCTTGACAACCGTAATGGACTCTCCACCTTCGTGGGAGTAGCCACCGCTCTCATCAGGCGCAGGAGTGGTGTTTTGGCCCATCTCGAACTCGAGCTGACCAATGTGCATGATGGTAGCCATGATCTCGCAGATGCCTGCAATGCTCTCTTTGCCAAATTCTAGCCTCCGGAGGGCGGCCTTGAAATCAGCGAAGCCCTTGGAGTCATCGATGCCGACCTTGAGCTGTGTAGGGTGTCCGAGATAGCGCCATCTCTTGTTGGAGCCGAGCGAGGTGCGGTTGCCTGCACCCTCTCCACCTACTGCGTCGAGGAACAGGTGCTTCTTCTCGTTGATACTGGTACCAGCGAGGAGATAGTAGAGGACATGGTAAGTGCGCTCTCCTGTCGGCACGGAAGCGATGCGGCTGCGCTCGAGGCGGTGGGCGAGGAATTGGGCGCCAAGCAGGGTGGCGTTGTTCGCGGTGGTGGTATTATACTGGAGCTCTAATAAGAGACCAGACTTGGAGGCTTGCGGGGTCGTGAGGGACTTGGTTGTGGTGAAGGCATCGAAGACAAAGTTGGCATGTTCAATCTTCTTGGAGAGCGGTGTCTGGGAGAAGGACATGAAGGACCTCAGCATGTGTCCGCGGATGGTCGTCTTGCCGGAGCCAGACTCGCCACTGGAACATGTTAGAGATGTCAGAGAGATGCAGTTGGGGTACTCACAGGAAGACAATGGCTTGGTCCTCGGAGCGGTGTCCCAGGCGCGTGTAGGCCCTGTGCGAGAGGTCCTCGGCGGCCTGGTGGGCGCTTCCCTCTTTGCCGCCATCTACACCGAGACTCGCGTCTGTGCATGTGTTGATGGCGACAATGCCCTGGGAGGAGAGGGCCGCAATGGGCAGGTGTGCGTGGTACCGGCTGGCGAGGGCCGAAGTCAAGCCCGTGTCGTTCTGCTGGTGCTGGGGCAGCGAAGGCAGCGAGGGGTTCTGCAGCGGGTTGGAAGCCATGGTGGGCAGCCGCGTCCCCGTGGGAGCGAATGAGAGACCGAGGGGTCAGGCAGGCGCGGTCGACGGTCGGCGGGCAACTGCGCGTCGTGGAGACTCTTCAATGTTGTTGGTGTTGCGTCCGCAGGGCTGCTGGCAGGACAGGCGGAACAAGAAAAACACGCGGCGGCAATAATTACAATCAGCGAATGTGGAAAGGGTGTACAAACGAAGGTAAAGGATGTCAAAGCCAAAGCCGTTGAGTTGCGTTGCAAAGGGGCCGGCACGGTATGCTGTCTAACTCTACTCTGGACCAGACGGAGCGCTGGAGAGCATGGGGCTACGATGCTTCTAGCTCAGCTTCGCCCGCCGCCGCACCAGCCGCCTTTTGGCGTGTGTTGACTGGGAGACCCAGCGATCACGAAAAGGGGGCGCAAAAATAGAATAGAATACGCTGAACAGCCCTATTGCCTCGCATCCCCGTTGCGGCTCCACTCGCCTGCTTATTAATGCGACGAAAAGGTCGTGAGAGATGTCGAGCTTCGCAGCACGTAGGATGGCACCGCGACACAGCGTGACCCCGAGAAGCACGTCTGCACGATACTGTCCTCACGTTGCACCTGTTTCTCCAGGCGAAGACGTGCATCTGGGACCCGGAGGTGCATGGCAGAGAACCACTACCAGACATGCGTGCTAGCGGTCGCGCGCCCCCCGGGAACGATCATCGCTGCACGCTTCAATGCACTAACCGTCGAAACCGTATCGATTGCGCGGCGACGGAGCATGCCCATGCCGCCAACTGCTCTCGATAATTTTTTGTCGCTCGACAGCCATCAGCCGACGTTTCTTTTGCTCGCCCGAAGACGTTGGGCCAGCCGGTGTGGAGGCCCACTGCTCTAGACAGCGGGAGGCTGTGTACGTGACTTCACGATAAAGTAGACCCTTGGGTAGCGCCCGCGATGGAGAGACAAGGATTGATTTTGTCGGTCCCAACGAGGGGCGCGCTTTGACGTCAGGTCGAGATCTGAAATTGTCCCGGCGTGATTCGGTCGTGTTGAAACCATGGAGCCAAAGACAAATGAGAGCTAGATGAAAGGGCGTGAGGTGGATATTGGGATGTGCCTGCAGTGCGCGCCATGTTACAAGCTTCAGACGTCGGGCGCCATCTCCGCAGACCCAGATGCGCCGTCGATTCTGCTCTTATCGATTAGATGGCGATGGCCGTCATGGAGTGAGAGGAATTCTCCGACTATTGCTTGTTCACACCATATGGTGCCAGGAAATATCGACGACATGAGTAAATCGGGCTAAAAATAGGGGCTGGCATCGCATCCACGCCACCCGCTCGTATCACAGGCCCATGGGACGGTGCCGCAGCTGGTAGTGGCCACGAAAACCAAGACTCGCCATCCATGTCCGGCTGGTGTTGATGCATTGAGCTGCCTCGCCCCGGCCTTAGTCACGCTGCTAACCCTGTCTAACCATACGGCGCCATGCCCCATGCAGCTGGCCGGGAATGCGTCTCGCCCTGAGCCAACAAACATCACTGCTGCTCGGTCTGCGTTCCACGAGGCCTCTCTTGCTGTCTGCATTTTGTTCTTCTCCATACAATCGTTTAATCCGTCCACTCGCTTGGCCCTTTGCTCCGTCGCCGTGTAATAGTTGCATCAACACGCGACCCGTACCGCTCTCGCCCAGACACTTACCTCTGGGAAGACAAGACAGCTGCAGTCAACACGCGGTTACCCTCCACCTACCCTCGCTATAGTAACGGTACTCGCATCCACGGAAGGGGCGACCCGCCTCAGCCCGCAACCATGAGTTTCGTCAACAACTCCCGCATGTCCGTCTACTCGACGGCATCCGCCTCGGCATCGCGCCCAGGCAATTCGCCCTCGCAGACATCCACCACGACGCTGCTCAACACGCTCAACTCCGCCTACAAGAATGGCCGCTCGTACAACCTCGAGGCCAGCACCAGTCTGGTCGTCAACACATGGGTCAATGCCAAGAGCATCATCGACGACCGCATTGGTGGCACCGTCGACCTCGAGCTGGGGCGAAAGGCATGGGAACATGCCCGCCGGAGAGCTGAGGACGGCTGCATAGTCCTTGCGTATGTATCCAACTTCCCTGCGTCCACCATCATCCACTGACCCGCGCAGTTCGCTGCACGACTCGAGCCCCTCGCTCTTCTCGCCCTTTGTCTCCAGCCTGCCTCTGTCCCTCCCGGGCAACTTCTACACTGCACTCGAAGCCCTCAAGGCCTTTACACACTGCGTAACTCCGGAGAACCCCTCCACCCCCCGCTACTCGGCCTTGGCTGCCGTCTTCACCATCAACCTTGCTGGCGGTGTCGTCGGAGCTGAGATCAAGTTGTCCACCTCCGGCCTGGACGTCCAGCAGGGCTTGCTTCAAGTACCTGGCAAGACTGGCACACGCGCTTTCGATGTCTTCTACTACCTCAACTCAAGCTCGGCTTCCCGGCAGGAGAGGGAGTACTTGGACATCCAGTCCCTCGACCACTACGCCCTTCTCCGACGATCCGGAACATACGATCCTCCCAGCTACCTTCCCGATGCTGACGATGCCGCTGCTGCCGAAGACTTCCGCGCCAACCTCAAGGCGATTGGCATCAAGGGCCAAAAGCTGACCAGGCTTATCAGTTGTCTGACTGGACTGTTGAAGCTCGGCAACACACTCGACTACTTCATGGACGAAGAATCTCTTGCTTCAGTGTGCGAAGACGTAGAGAACCTCATGGACCTGCCTGAAGACACTCTCCGCCAGAAGCTCGGCTCCAACGAGCGCGAGGTTGCCATCGGTGGTATCTACGAAGCCATCGTCGACTTTGTTGTCTCTCACGCCAATAACTCAATCAAGGAGGACATCCAGCGCGCCAAGTCTGGTTATGCCATGGACGACAGTGAGGGCAGCGGCATGATGACACCCAACGAATCAGAGGATGGAGACATTGTCAACATTACTGTTGTCGAAATCCCCAGCCGTACTCTCGGAAAGGCGATTGCGCTGCGTACTGTCTTCGACGACAGCGAAGGCATCAACGCCGAGATGCGCGATGATGGTGTTCAGGTGCCGCCTGTCAGCAATTCTGTCCTTGAGGGCATGCGCGAGGCCATGCAGAGCTGCGCAGCAGACCTCGGCATCAACGGGGCTGCTCTTCGCGAGAAGGAAGCTGACCTAGAAAAGCGCGAGGCTGTGTTGGAAAAGCTCGCTCTTGAGATCCCCGATGAGGACAACTTTGTGAAAAAGGTCCTGAACCCGGTACCCAGCAGCGGCATCGTCCTGGGCAAATATGGCCGTTTCGACTTGCCCATGACAGTAGCCAGTAGCAGAGTCTGGTTCCAACTGGCAATCCACCCCACCGATGTCATCCCCACCTCGCTGAACCAGGACCTCAATTCCACCTGGCAGGCTGGCGTAGTCTCTCGACAACTTCGCGAGTGGCGACTGCCCGAGTGGGCCAACCGTCGTAACCGCAACCTCGACTTCACTGCCGATTTCGATCACCATGAATTCTACGACCGATACGCTCCGTTGGGTTGCATGGACGGTCAAGAAGGCATCCAAAACTGGACCCTGCAGCGCGGTTGGAGTAACGGCGAAGTCATGGTCGGGAAAGAACGTGTGTGGGTCAAGGAGGGCACATGGTGGGAGGCGGAGTCGCAGCTCGACCTGAAGACGCATGAGATGGGTGGTTCTCCCAGCATGATGGGTGGCATGATGGGAGCTGGTGGCATGGATAACGGATACTCCACCCCGCTCCCGCCTACAGCAAGTGCATTCTTCCCACCTCTTCCGGATATGTCTGCGGCCCCTCAGAACCCTTTCCAGAGTTCCACCAGTCTGGCCGTGCCAGGTGCAGCAGATGCAAAATCAATCGCCCCCACCACGCGCACCCTTCCCACCGCGGGACCTGGTGATTACGGTCTAGGAGGCAAGGGCGACGAGAACAAAGGTGTTAGTTACTACGACATGGAGTCTGGTGGCAACGCCGTCGTCACGGAAACCCCGCTCACTGGTACTCGTAGGATGTGGGTTGGCTTCGTCTGGGCCCTCACCTTCTGGATCCCTTCACCGCTCCTGAAGTGGATTGGGCGCATGAAGCGACCTGATGTCCGCATGGCATGGCGAGAGAAGTTCGTCCTGGTCCTACTCATCGTGTTGCTCAACGCCGCCATCGTCTTCTACATTGTCGCTTTCGGTAAACTCTTGTGCCCAAACAAGGACAAGGTCTGGAATCAGAAAGAAGTGTCACAGCATCAAGGCGAGGACGACTACTTTGTCAGCCATCGTGGTGTCGTATACGACTTAACCTCCTTCTGGAAAAAGCAGCACAGTGACTCTAACACCGAGGCTACCCGGGATCGGATGATGGAAATGGCCGGTGCCAACATGGACCCATACGTCGTTCCTCCGCTATACATCGCTTGCCCCAATCTGATCAAAGACACGCCTCAAAACCGGGTGTTGCAGCTCACACTCAACCAATCCACCGCTGAGAATCTGAACGCAATCGCTGTCCACGGATCTGGCTCAAGGACAAACATGCCAGACAGCGCCGCTCTGAAGAGCGAGACCTGGTACCCTGACGTCTTTCTCCCAGCTATGAAGGAATTCAAAAAGGGACCCCTCGTCTGGGAAGAGAAGACGATCAAAGATGAAGGTGAAGATCTGAATCACATGTGGTTCAGGCTTGACAACAGGGTTTACGACTTGACTGACTACTTCGCCACGATCGACTACATGCGGGACCAGGACCAATACAACTTCCTCGATGCTAAGCTGATTGACATGGTAAAGAGCAACGCCGGTTCCAACCTCAAGGAGGACTTCAGCAACAACCTCAACAATAATGCGCAACAATTCAACAAGCAATGTCTTGACAACTTGTTCTACGTTGGCGAAGTCGACTTCCGTAAGACAGCCAAGTGCCAGGTCAACGACTATATCCTACTCGCTGTCACGATCATTCTCTGCTCGGTCATTGTCATCAAGTTCTTGGCTGCACTTCAACTAGGCTCTCGCAAACGCCCGGCAAACCAGGACAAGTTTGTCATCTGTCAGGTGCCAGCCTATACTGAGGGTGAGGATTCGATCCGAAAGAGTTTGGACTCTTTGACTGCACTCTCCTACGACAATAAGCGAAAACTCATCTGTGTCATTTGCGACGGAATGATTGTTGGTGGTGGTAACGATCGTCCTACGCCCAAGATTGTACTCGACATCCTCGGTGTTGATCCCAAGGTCGACCCTCCTGCCCTTCCGTTCTGGTCGGTCGGCGAGGGAAGCCAGCAACTCAACTACGGAAAGGTCTATTCTGGTCTGTACGAATTCGAAGGCAATGTTGTACCATACCTTGTCGTCGTCAAGATGGGTAAGGAGTCGGAACAGCACAAGTCCAAGCCAGGTAACCGAGGAAAGCGTGACTCCCAAATTCTGCTCATGAGCTTCCTCAACCGCGTCCACCACCGCTCAGCCATGAACCCCTTGGAGCTGGAAATGTTTCACCAGGTCAACAACATCATTGGTGTTGACCCGGAACTGTACGAGTATTTGCTCATGATCGACGCCGACACCATGGTCAAGCCCGATGCTCTCAACCGTCTCGTAGCAGCGTGTGCCCATGACTCGAAGATTGCCGGTATCTGCGGTGAGACGAGCTTGGAAAACGAAGACAGGTCCTGGTGGACTATGATCCAGGTCTACGAGTACTACATTTCGCATCATCTGTCGAAGGCCTTTGAAAGTTTGTTCGGCAGTGTTACCTGTTTGCCCGGATGGTAAGTACCCAACCCTACCTGCATTATATAGTGCTAATTCGTACTAGTTTCACCATGTACCGCCTACGCACAGCCGACAAGGGCAAGCCTCTCATCATCTCGGACAAGATTATCAAGGACTACGCCGACTGTGTTGTTGACACTCTGCACAAGAAGAATCTCCTCTCGCTCGGTGAGGATCGTTACCTGACGACTCTGATGACGAAGCATTTCCCCGCCATGTCGTACAAGTTCATTCCCGATGCGTACGCACTCACAGCCGCCCCCGACACGTGGAGCATTCTGCTCTCCCAGAGACGTCGATGGATCAACTCAACCATCCACAACTTGGCCGAACTCGTCTTCCTGAAGGATCTCTGTGGTTTTTGTTGTTTCTCGATGCGATTCGTCGTCTTCATCGATCTCTTCGGTACTCTCGTCCTGCCATCCATCTGCGCATACCTGGTATACCTCGTCTACACCGTCTCGACTGGCAAAGGTCAATTCCCCATGTTCTCCATCATCATGTTGGCGGCAGTGTACGGTCTTCAGGCGTTCATCTTCATCATCAAGCGGCAATGGCAGCATGTGGGATGGATGATCATCTACCTCCTGGCCTTCCCTATCTACTCACTCGCACTTCCGATGTATTCTTTCTGGTACATGGACGACTTCTCGTGGGGTAACACGCGTGTCGTCATCGGCGAGCAAGGCACGAAGCAGGTTCTCACCACGGATGATGAGGGCTTTGACCCCAAGTCAATTCCTATGATGCGCTGGGACGAGTACGCCGAGCGCAATGAGCTTCCCGGTCGTCGCGGTCTCCCAGGCATGACCACTGAGAAGGGTGGCTTCAATGCGTACGAAGACGAAGCATACGAGATGAACGACATGCAATCTGTCTACTCGTCTGTCAAGCCTGCCTCGACCGTCATGTCCAACATGCAGCACATTTCGCACATGCCGCCGCAATCGCCTGGGCCATACCAAGGCATGCAAACCCGTCAATCGACATACTCGAACATGTCGCGGTACCAAGACAACCCACACCAAAGTCGCGTCATGTCCATGAGCAACATGAGCGACATGTACAATGGCAACAACACTTCACCGTACGGTCAACGCCAGAGCATGGGTGGCTTCCAGAGCTCAGACAACCTGATGGCCTCGTCCACACCACCGATCCGTGGACGCAGCCCTCTCAGCTATGGCGCCAGCATGTCACGGCCTGGCAGCACAACCAACTTCCAGAGCATGATGAACGGCCCGACGGATGGCCAAATTATCGAGACGGTTCAAGCCTGCCTCAAGGACGCGGACCTGGACAAGGTCACACGCAAACAAATCATCGCACTTGCGGAGCAAAGACTACAGATGCAGCTCACTGGCGAGAGGAAGATCTTCCTCACGCAAGCCATCGACCACGAGCTTGCCAACATGATGTAAGAAGGAGAAGATTGAGAATTGATTGCATTTAGCGGTGTTGTTTGTACATGTCTGCACGGCAGTAACGCCATTTCGTCTTTCGTTTGGACAAAATATGTGTCTTTTGCATCTGGCGTACGATTAAATGGGAAAACTCGGGTGTCTGGGAATCTGGGTTGTACTTACATCGCTCTTTTGAAGTGAAGGTAATACGGAGTTGTTGCATATATTTAGTGGAATTGAAGATTACAACACGAAGCTTGTTCTTTTGCCTTTGCAGTGGTGTCAAACGAATATGGTTATCAACATGGTGCTCAACGAACAGTGCATTCATGTGAGGCATGGGAGTCGTGGGCGGTGGACGACTAGCGTCAGGTAGCTACGTACCCCAGCCCAGCAGGCGCGGCCAGAGCTCCGCCATCCCGACATTCCCCAACCAGCACCCCCGAGTCTCACACGACGTACACAACTGTCCCCTTCTTCGCCTCTCCTATCCCATAGACTCGACCCAATTTCGACCGCAAATATGGCGCCGAACCGCATCGAGCAAGACGAAATTGAAAAGTACTGGGAGATATTCAGTTCGCTCAGCGGCGGCGGCACCCACCTCGACGGCGCGCAAGCCGCACCTGTGCTCAAGAACTCACATTTGCGCGATGACCAGCTGGAGAGAGTGTGGGACTTGGCGGACGTGGACAATGACGGCAAGCTCGACTTTGAGGAGTTCTGTGTCGCCATGCGATTGATCTTTGACCTGATCAACGGGGTACGTCTGTTGCATGGGCTATGAAGGAGATACAGGATTGACCAGCATGCCGTAGATATCCATGGATGTACCAAAAGCGCTGCCCGACTGGCTCGTCCCCGAATCGAAAGCCCACCTCGTCCAAGCCGGACGCGCCCTCTCCGGCTCGCAACCCGCCTACGAAACCGTCGAGGACGATGACGACACGCCCGGTCTGCGCGACGGCTTCGACTGGTACATGTCGCCGTCAGACAAAGCGAAATACGAAGAAATCTACACAGCCAACCGCGACGGCCACGGCAACATAACCTTCGACAGCCTCTCGGGCCTCTTCGACAGCCTAGACAACGTGCCCGACTCAGACGTGCGCTTTGCCTGGAACCTCGTCAACCCCAAAGCGCGAGAAAGCGTCGGCAAAGACGCCGCCCTCGCCTTCCTCCACATCCTCAACCAACGCAGCGAAGGCTTCCGCGTCCCCCGCAGCGTACCCCCGAGCCTGCGCGCCAGTTTTGAGAAAGCACATATAGACTACGACATCGAATCAAACGCAAACTCGCGCTGGGCCGCGACCCGCGACGAAAACACCGCTACAGGCCGCAAAGCCAAATTCGGCGACGCATACCTCACGCGCCTGGGCGTCGGCGACCGCGCAGCCAACTACGGCGCGCGCGGCGGCAAAGGCACTGATTTCGGGGGCCGCACAACAGAAGACTGGGAGGAAGTGCGCTTGAAAAAGCAGCTGCGCGAGCTGGAACAGAAGATTGCGGATGTGGAGAAGGAGGCGGAGAATCGGCGGCATGGAAGGAGTAAGGATAGTAAGCCGGCGCTTGTCAAGCGTGAACTGGAGCTTCTGCTTGATTATAAGAGAAATGTGCTCAAGGAGTTGGATAATGATGGGGGCGGGGCGGTTAAGGGGTTGGGAGGCATTAGAGAGGAGATTGAGACGGTGAGGGAACAGGTTGAGGGGTTGCAGGGGCATTTGGAGAGTAGGAAGGGGGTGTTGGAGGATTTGAGGAGGCAGATTGATGATGAGAAGGCGGGGTAGGGTTTTGAAGAGAGGGGGAGGGTGTATATAGATATTTGGGTATTGTTAGAGCTGGGTAATCAGCAATGAAGTTTTCAAACGCAAGATATCGATGCTGTTTGAGTGCTCCAAAATGGTGACATGATACTGTGTGAGATCACGCACACCCAACCGAAAATATACTAATCCACCATCTCCCACACAACCTCTCCAACCTCCTTCCTACCCATACAACAACCCCTCCACCTCCTCCGCAACAGCCAAACTACTAGTCAACCCCGGACTCTCCATCGCCAACAAATTCACAAACCCCTCGTATCCCTCCTCCTTACATATCACAAAATCCTGGAAGTCCTTCCCGCTCGTCGCCGCCAATTTTCCCAATTTCGGTCGTATCCCCACGTAGTCTGGTTGAATAGCATTTCTATCTACGCCGGGTAGATACGTCTGGATATCATCGATGGCTTGTGCCATGTTTTTGGTGTTGGGGGTGTAGTCAGTGGGTGAGTCTGTCCACTCGACATCTGGTCCGAAACGAATCCGGCCGGCCATGTCGAGTGTGAGGTGGGTTCCTAGACCGCCGTGACCGGGGACTGGGGCGGGGTAGACGAGTGTTGAGGGTTTAGGCCGCGAGACAGCGTAGGAGAAGTAGGATCCTTTTGCGTAGAAAGCTTTTCTGTGCCGTGGCTTGGGCAAAATCATATTCTGGATATCCACAGCGAAGAGACCAGCCGAGTTCACCAACGTGTCGGCTGTGATACTGGTTTCCTCGCCATCCGCTCCCGTCGTTGTGATTTCCCACCCGCTGCGCCCGGAGTCGATGGGGGTGATGTGCGTGACTGTTGATTTGAAGGCGCAGATTCCTCCGTCGTTTTCAAAGGAGCCTTGCAGGTATTGCATCAAGCTGTGCGAATCCACGATGCCGGTGCTGGGACTTTCCAAAACGCCGGCTTCAGCTCGGACATCTGGTTCGCGGCGGTGGGCTTCGTCTTTGCTGAGGAAGCGGATGGGTACGTTTATGCTTTTGGCGAAGTCGTGGACCTTTTCGAGGGCGTCCATTTGTGCGGCGTCTTGGGCGACGATCCATTTTCCTGTGTTGCGGTGGGGGATGGAGTGTTGTTTGCAGAGCGAGTATAACATGTCTTTCCCGCGAAGGCATAGTTTGGTCTTGAGAGATGTGGGTCCGTAGTAGAGGCCTGCGTGTATGACTTCGCTGTTTCGCGAACTTGTTTCTGTGCCGACGTGGCTGTGCTTTTCTATTAGGACCACGGAGGCGGAGGAGCGTTGTTGGAGTTTGCGGGCTATGGCTAGGCCGATTACGCCGCCGCCTATGACGGCGTGGGTGAAGTCGGCATGTCGTGGTTTACTTGAGGAGAAATTTCTTGATTTTGAGATGGTTGATTTGAATTGGGGGGTTGTTCGAGAGAGGATGCGCAATGAGGCCATTATGGAAATGGGAGAATTAACTTCTGAAATCAGCGCAACGTGCTACAGAACAGACATGGACGAGTAAACAAGACGAAGCAGAACCTGATTGCAGCGTAAGATAGACTCGGGGTCAAGGACAGTCTTGCTTGACAAGTGATGCTTATCGGTGGCTGAGATGCATTTTGGATGACGTTACGTGAAATGCCGTTCCTGACGCTAAACAGAGTGGGGTCTCTTATTTGGTACTTCAATTGGCATTCCAAGGTGTACATGTCCATACAGTGTCCCAGACAAAAGAGTGAGTAATCTTGGTTTAAAAGACACATTGTTCCTCAGGTTTGTTGAATCTCTCTGCAACGGACATCTCGTGGGACCTCTTTCCTCCACCTAAGATAACGTCATCGGCACCCCAACCTCCAAACCCCCGACATTGCAACCAGGCCAATGTTCACAACCCTCACGAGACGAGCATTATCACGTCCACCAGCCACCATCATCCCCAAAAGACTACTCTACAGCACACCTTCCAACCTCGCCTCGCCGCTCGTCGACCGCGTAAACAAAGTCACAATGGCCTCATCAACCGGCACCCCCAAAGTAACTTCTCTAGTCGACCTCCCCTCCTCAGAAGCCAAATGGGTCAAATTACAAAAAGCCACCTACACCGACGCCAAAGGCAAAGAACGCATCTGGGAAATCGCGTCGAGGAAAACAACCGGCA
Source organism: Alternaria infectoria (assembly GCF_024043175.1). NCBI lineage: Eukaryota > Fungi > Ascomycota > Dothideomycetes > Pleosporales > Pleosporaceae > Alternaria > Alternaria infectoria. The sequence continues at coordinate 138,043 of NW_026250729.1, read as the reverse complement.
GCGCCGGCGTCGACGCCGTCGCAATGGGCAACATAATCTACCACCCCACCAAACCCCCCTCCACAATCGTCGTCATCCAATTCAGGCCGCCCGTCAGCGGCTTCACTGTAGAATGGCCCGCCGGTCTCATCGACGCGTCTGAAACCCCCGAGGAAGCCGCCGTCCGCGAACTCTACGAGGAAACAGGCTACAAAGGCAAAGTCATCAGCACGTCTCCGGCTGTAGCGGCGGACCCGGGTATGACGAGTGCGAATCTGTGTTTGTGCATGGTTGAGATACATTTGAATGAGGGGGATCCGGAGCCGGAACAGCATCTTGATGAGGGGGAGGATATTCAGAGGGTGAATATTCCGATTAGTGAGTTGTATGGCAGGTTGGAGGAGTTTGCGAAGGAGGGGTATGTTATTGCGGCTAAGTTGTATCATTGGGCGGCGGGCGCGCAGTATGCGATTGATCATCCGGAGTTGTTTGCGAAGAGTCACTCGAAGAAGGAGTGATGTTGTGCGTGTGCTGGGGTATGTTAGGATGGGGGATCATCGCATGTGAAAGCTGGTTGTGAGAAGCCATGGGCAACGGTTAGCATTAAGATAGAGGCTGAGGTAGCGAGATTGGTGAATTACTGGTATGCTTTTAACTAGTAACGCATGGGTTATCCTGAACTTCTAGATGATATGAGCAATACATTTGGTTTATCACTAGACAGTCCTATGTGTAAGCCAATGTCAAGCCGAAACCTTCTATTGCAATTTCAGTAACATCAAATTGCAAGTAACATCAAATTGTGGCAGTAAAGACCATTTCATTCAACGTCCCAAACAGCGACGTTACTTCTAGACATTAAGCAAGAAAAAGGTGTGATGTTTGTATGATCCATCACATAGCTCCTACAACATATATACCCCAAGCGAACCAAGTCATGATCCCGTAGTTTTTATATCCAAAAGCCACACACACACCCCGCCGTCATGTAATGATGTAATAGTATATGTACAGTTAAGGAAATGAGTTTTTTGCGAGAGAGAAAGAATCACTCGCGGTGTTGTTGCGGTGCTGCTCGCTGAAAACGCCGGGGACATCCAATGCGCACACAAGTAGTTTGATGATAAAAGAAAAGGTTAATGCTGGTATGTCGTTGATGTGATGCAGCCTTCTAGGCGGAAGATGGAAGAAAGATCAAGATGCTAGATCATGCGGAAAGAGGCGTTTACTTGCGGGGCTGCTTGCTGAGGCGCTTCCGCTTCTTGGAGTCGCTTGAGTCGCTGCGTCCGTGGTTGGACGCGGGCATTGTGGGTTGGCCTAGTGGCGCAGGTGATACATCACGCATCAGGCTGCTTTGCTGTGGGGCCTGTAGCTCGTAATCCTCACCAGGTGCGGTGTGAACGTATTGCTGAGCAAGAGGGCTGCGTCCCTGGCGCTGGTCTGAGCTGTTGGTCCTGCTGTAGGAAGGCTTGGGCGACTCGAGACCATGGCCCTTCTGCTCGTTGGACAGCGGCGATGTGCGGGCTGGGGCATGGGCGAGGTCGCTGTTGGTACGCATCTGGGCAGGTCGTTGCGGGCCCTTGGACTGGTATACCGAGTCGTCGTCGATGGAGTCAACAGATTCGCTGTACATGCCCTTGCTGGCACCCTGGCCGACCTCGTAGGGTCCTCCTCGTGGCTCTTCGTAGAAGGCTCCTCCGGCAGGCTTTTGTGTTTGCTGAGTCTTGTGGTAGATACGCGCATCCTCGGGGTCCATGAAACTCTCGACACGGCGGGGCATGTAGATGGAGTTGGCGGCAGAGGTCTCTTGCGAAGCGAAGGAGTCCATGGAAGAACGGGGGTGGAGAGGCACGTGAGGGACGTTGGGGTTGCGGGGCATTGTGTTGGGAAGCGTGAGACCAGAGTCGTTGCCTTGTTGGTACCATCCGTTGGGCAGGCGTTCTGCGGCGGCAAAGCGTCCGTCGATGTTGTCGCCAGGCTGTAGGGGAATAGCAGCTGGGCGGTGCTTCTGCGCCTCGGCGGCAGCCTTGAAAGTCTCGGGTACAACGTTCAGATCGTCACCAGTAGCCTCGGCGGCCTCAATAGCCTCCTGGGGAGTGGTCTTGGTGTCGGCGCTACCAGCATCGGCACGAGGTCCACCCCATGTACGCTGACCGGCAGTGAAGATACCGTAAACCATGTAGACCCAGTTGAAGAAGGGGTTGACGATGAACATGAGGGGGTACAGCATGATCTTGTAGCGACCGAGCTTGGCGCCAAAGTACAACATGAGAAGCCAGTTAAGCCCCAGAGAGATGGCGATGAAACCAACGGGAAGGTTGGCAACCTTTTGCGAGGTAGTGATCAAAGAGATACACAGGATGAAGAAGAGCAGGGCGGTGGTTCGGATGGTGTTCTGCATGAAGCGGACGATGAGAAGGATCGGGTAGCGCTTCCAGAGACGGATATCAGTCAACATGCAAACTTCGTTGGTGATAAAACCCAAGAACCAGCGGCGACGTTGCTTGAGTAGAGACTGGTAGGTTTGCACAGCTTCGGTCTTGCAGAATGCTCCGGTGTTCATCTGGATCTGATAACGTTCCTTGGCGCCAATCATGAACAAGTGAGTGAGCCAACGGTCCTCACCAAGATGGCACTTGCCGTAGTCGAAGAGGTCGTCGCATTGCTCGGCCTTGTCAGCGAAGTAGTACTTGGCCATCCTGCGGAAAGCGGAGAATCGAAGCATAGTAAGGGCACCGGGCAAGCAAGTGACGGCACCGCAGCCGGACTCGACTGAACGCTCGAACAGTTGACCGTGAACGTATTCCATGTCCTGAAGAAGGGTGATGAGCGAGTTCTTCTCGGTTGTGGAGGTAATGACACCAGTCTGAGCCAACATGTTCTTCTTGCTGCCGGGCTTGAGTTCCATCTCGTACATGAAGTTCTGGATGCAAGTCTTGTCGAGAATGCAGTCGGAGTCGATGAAGAGGACGAACAGGTTGTCGTTGCGCTTGAGGTACTCGGAATAGATCTTGTCGATGAGCTTGAAAGTCCTCTTCTGGCAGTGACGCTTACCACCGTGGGGGAAGCGGGAGATGGTAATGCGGCAGCTACGGTAGATGACATCGATGGACTTGGGGTAGGTGTCGAGCGTGAGCGGGACACCGAGTTTCTCAATGGTGTTCAGGTAGAGCTCGTCCTCCTGGTCTCCGTCAAAGGAGAGGAAGATGTGCAGGCAGGAGGGTGGGTATTCGCAGTCGACCAGGGAGTCGCAAGTTCGGAGAAGAATCTCGGGAATCTCCTTGTAGCAGGGCATGATGATGACGACCTTGGGGGCGGATGCCTCGTCGAGGACGGATTTGATCCTGCGGCTGCGACCAACAGAGTGGGTGACGAGCTGGTAGACACAGAACAACCACGGGACAGTCAAGAGACCGGCAAACGACCAGAAGGCGAACCACTGGAGGAAGCCAACCATCTCCTGGGGGAAGTACTTGGTAACTTGCGAGGGGAGGGGGAGGGTAACGACCATGATAGGCAGGAAGATGGCACTGTTTCTGTCAGACTTGATTCGCATGGTGGAGCGGAGTTCAAATGCTTACCGGAGAGCGAAGAAGAGGATACCGAAGAAGATGGACAAAATGCGGACACTGATCGTCTCGGCCTTCTGGAAGACCTTGACAATGCAGTACAGGAAAGCAGCGACCCAGAGGAACCACTCAAGCAGGGCAGCCAACATGAGACCACCGATGATGGCAACGTAGGCAATCTACTGCAGTCAGTTTCTGTAGCCACAGTCGGCAATGGCTGTACTCACATCCTTAGCTGGCCAAGGGTCGTCAATGTCTGGGGTAGAATGGTCGATTTCGCGGGCAAAGACCGCGCGGGCGGCGAGGCCCATCATGTCTTGCCAAACCATGGCGGAGTATTAAGTATGTATATTCGTTGTTGTCGTTAAGCGGATAGCGAGCGATGCTGTCTGGGTTTCGGACAGCTGTCGACCCTATATGTAAGGCGACCAAATCGGTGACGCAGACACGGTGAGTTGGAGAAGCACGGCCCGTCGCTGAGGTATGGGAGGGGCCCTGAGTAACAAAGGCTCGTAACCCAACAGTGGCACGGGGCTAGATAATTGACGTAGAGGCGAATTGCTGATCCAAGACTGTCGCAGAGCTGAGAAAACTACTAGGATACAGGTATTGGTGTTTGGCGGTAGTAGTTGTAGTGGTGTAAGCGGATGGTAAGTCTTCGCGGCCCAATAAACGAGTGTAAGGGTGGGAAGGACAAGAAGGGCTTAGACCAAGGTCATTAACAAGATACCGCTCGCAAGGGCAGTCCGGAGTTGTATGGGAGGAGCGCCTTGAGGAGGAAGGAAGTCTCTACGAGGGGATCGAGCTGGTTTACAAGCACGAAAAGCGGGCGCGCTCGGTCCACATGGCCTTCACCCGAAGAGTGCTGGATCCTCTGGGCAGCAGTCGAGATGCACGATCGTCACAGGGGCACTCCAACTAGATTTGGCAAGCTGCCCGCGCTTGGAGCTCGAAAACGAGTTGCGTGCAGGCCTACGCCTGGTCTCAGTGGCCCCGACCCGTGCCAAACCACGCGCCGGCGGCCCTATGCCTGCAGCCTCGCAGTTATTTTGGGCGCCCCCATGCGCCGTCTACCGTTAGCTGTCTGAAGCTTGCAGGCAAAGTGTTCCTCTCTGTTTCGCATCCTCATCACACACAGAGGCACATCCTACCTGTTTGGGGCCGTGTGTTTGGGGCCTTCGAGAGCCGTGGTCTGCACGCTGGGCATGCAGTGGTGTAGTAATTTTGTAGTCATGGTAGGTTCTACCTCATTCCGCCGGTCGTGTCCATGGTCGCATGAGGTGGCATCGTCGCTCTTGGAAATTCGCCTGTAATGCACCGCTGCTGGTCGCCTTCTATTGCCAAGAGATCCTCCAGCTTCGCGTGGATTCCGGGCGTTCAGGGGTCGGCATCGCTCGCTGTTCTAAAGCCATGTCCGACCAATTATGGCACCACGCGCCTCATGCCGTCTCGTAATCCCCAGCGGCGGCCCCAGAGCCTCGCGGTAGAGGCTGTCTGTCACACTGTGCTATGGCTGGTAGCTGTCGTAAAAGAAAGCCATGTCGCCGTATCCCTATTCCCATGCCCTATCCGATGCTACGCCGAGTCGCTGCACCCTCTCCTCCCGCATCTCGTTGAGTCGCGAGCGCTAGGGAAATACCTGATGAAAAATACGAGGGCTGTGGATATGCCAGGCCGACCCGCTGCAAAAAGCACGAAACGGCGACGGCGGCCCCAACATGCATGGAGACTGACAGGAGGAAACCTGTGCCGCTTCCGCTCGTACCGGTAATGATGAATTTTTCCATGTTCCACAGCGTGGTGGACCGCCCGCTCGTCATAACGCATATAGCAACATCGACGTTGCAGCACGGGGGCCTGTCTTTGCCCTGATTCCCGAATAGATCTCGCCTACCCACATTGGCAGAGGCTGAGGGCGGCTCGCAATCGATAAAGTCGCTGCGCACCGGCGACCCGTAGTTTCGGATCCTGCTTTTCCTGCCCCGAGCGATGACAAGGCGCTGATCGCACTCGCTACGACGCTCATCAATCTTGTTTGCTGCCGGCCCAACGGTGGCAGATCGCCAGTGCGCTCAACCTGCATGCACAGCATTGTTGACTTGTTTACACCGATTCCAACGTGCAGCGTGTTCGGCCTTCCTTCTGGAATGGCCAGGATCTCGCCCTCGTATAGTATACATCTTACACGTCCGTGTCACTCATGAATCGCTGCTGTTGAGATGAGTGCGCTTGCCGTCAACCGCAATAGCGCCGCGGCATATGGTCTCTACGAATTTGGTCATGGACCCCTGAGCTACACTCTGAACTCTACAATATTCGACTCTCTAGTCTATATCACAGCCAGTCAAGGGTGGAAGAATGCGCCATGTGGCGGCCCTCAGGGGTGAATTGTTAGAGTTTGAGGCTAGGTAACCGTTTTCGCTCCCAGCTTCCAGTCCCGCACTGCAAATGCGCCACAGGGCTGAACGTCGGGTAAAGCTCAGAATGGGACGTCTTCGCCTAAGACCCAAGTGTGTGTGACATTGAATGTGATATGGGAATCGATAATGTGCATGAGAGTCATTCCTGCCGTACTTAGTGTTGGACCTGACTACATTAGGAAGTCAGGTCGCTTGAACGCTGAGTGATGACTGATCCCCATCGTCAAGCTGTTTCAAGCGCCTTTTGGGAAGATTTGTTGTGACTGTTCCAGTTTGATATAGTACCGGATATTCACTCCAGTCATCGCTCGCGTATGAATTAGGTAGTGGTGTTCATTCTCAGCACCCTGGTTTGAGTACCCAGGTCTGCTTAGTCATGGCTCTCTCATGTGAACCGCGGGACATTTGGTGACGCACGGATACCTGGATACGTGAGCGAACTCGCTGCAGGTACCGCTCACAAATTCACCCGCAACGTCGACCCAAGGCCCCGCGATCGCGACATTGCTACAGTCGCAAACAGCCTCGCTCTCACCCGAGCTTGTCACCGAGCCCGAACCAATGCAACAAGCGCCTGCGCCTGATATATTTCCCACCTTCCATGTGCGCGTATAACCGACCCGTGCTATCTACCGCCGCCCCTCCACCACCGCGGCAATCGCCTCCTCCACCATGGACAGGCCTCGGAAGCGTACGTGCTCGCCATGTAGTTGACAGAGTTATACTAATAATGCACAGGCGAATTGCGCGAACTGAATATCCGCGCCTGGGATGGCGAACAAGGTACTTGGTCTTAGAATAGGTGCACCTGCAGCCCGCGTGCTGACGATATGTCCAGACGTCTTCGCCGTGCAAGGCTCCCTCGACTCGTCCATGAAAAAGAACACGGCCTTTATCAAGCGCCTGCGAACCGCCGTAAACGCCGCCGCCCAAGCGCAGTTCCTCCAGGAAATCCGCGCACTGTCTCTCCACAAATACCTTTCCGAGATTATCTCAGCCTGCTACGAGGGCCTGTGCAGGCTCAAGACGCCCGGCGAGATTGCTGCCGGCGTGGAAATTGTCAGCGCTCTCCATCAACGCTTCGGCCCGACCGAGTTCACGGGATACATTGCCTGGTATATTGGGAGGGGCTTAGCGACGCCGGACAAGTCACACCTCAAGACGCTGGCCCCCGAAGTGCGCGAGCGCGAAGAGAAGGAGCGTCTGGCACGTCAGCGCGTCCTCCTACGAGTCGCTACCGAACTTTGGCTCGTGGGTGTTCTGCGCAGTCTGGATGACGTAGCTCGACCTGAAGAGGCGAGCAAGACCAAGGACAATGGCAAGCTCGTCGAGGGCGCCGCAAAGGCAAAGTCCCGCGCGGAGAGCGCCGACGCTGAGCCCTTTCCTCTCGAGGTGCTGAAGGACATGCTGGGTCACGACCGCGAACATGTCAACCTGCCCCTTGTCGTCATCTTCGTCAAAGCCTTCGCCTGGGATATCCTGGGGTCCAAGCCTTCTTCAGCAGATGGCCGTAAAACAGTCAATGAGGACGGCACTACAACAGCAGAGAAGAATGGAGAGACTTCCGGCGCCGAAGACGAGGACCACGACCCGCCCATCATCTCTCCCGACTTGCAGCAGCGGTTCAGGAACATCCTTACCCGGTACTTCGAAGACGTCAAGACGCACCTCCTCCGCGACCAGAAACACATCCTCAGCCAGGGTCGGAAGAATGCCGAAGCATACGTCAAGTCGGGCGAGGTCTTCGAGGACCGTCAGAACAACTACGAGAAGCAGATGAAGTCCCAAGAGCGCTTGGTGACAAATGCACAGGTCCTGGCCGACGCGTTGGGTGTAGAAATGCCAGACTTAAAAGAGAAGGACAACTCCGCAAACACTGGTGATGGTGCTATTGGCCTGATCAAGGCGGGCGAATATCTGCGCGGCCAAAGCGACGGCGCTGGCATCTGGGAAGACGAGGATGAGCGCCGTTTCTACGAGAACCTAATCGACCTGAAGGACCGCGTCCCAGGTATTTTGCTAGAGGAAGTCAAGAAGAAGAAGGCAGATGGTGATGACCAGGTGGGGAAGAAAATCGAGGCGAAGGCCGAGCCCATCGAAAAGGAAACAGCAGAGACTGTCACTGACGCAAAACCGACTGACGGGGACGACCAATCTACTGCTATCGCGAACAAGTCCGTCGGAGCACAGGTCGACGCTCTTTTGGCGCGCCTGCCGGAACTCGCCACCAAGGACGCCGTCGATCAGACTGCCATGGATTTTTGCTTCCTGAACTCCAAGGCTTCGCGCAACCGTCTGATTAAGGCTGTGCAGGAGATTCCCAAGGGCCGATCCGATTTGCTCCCCCTGTACTCTAGGCTCATTGCAACCCTCGGGAAGTACATGCCAGATGTGGCCCAGGGACTGGTATCCTACCTGGACGAGGAGTTCAGAAGCTTGCAGCGTCGAAAGTCCAAAGACTTTCTCGGACAGGTGCGAACGCAGAATGTACGCTACCTTGCAGAGTTGACCAAGTTCGGCGTCGTCCCTGAGCACGTCATCTTTCACTGTCTCAAAGTCAGCCTAGACGACTTCTCGCGGATGAACATTGAGATCATCTGCAACCTCTTGGAAAACTGCGGACGCTATCTGCTTCGCAATCCCGAGACGTCTCCTCGTATGCATTCCTTCCTCGAAACTCTCCAGCGAAAGAAGGGCGCTCAGGTCATTGGCCAACAAGAGCGCATGTTGATCGAGAACGCTGTCTACTATGTGAATCCACCAGAACGCGCTGCAATCGAACAGAAAGAGCGGACACCAATTGAGCTCTTCCTACGCAAGATCATGTACCAGGACCTGACTCGTCGCACGCTGGACAAAACCATCAAGCAGGTACGCAAGATGCACTGGGAGGAAGAGGAAGTAGTAAATCTTCTCCACAAGGTCTTTGCAAAACCGGGGAAGATCAAGTACAGCAACATCCACTTGCTAGCCGTCATGCTCGGAACAATCCACCGGTTTCATCAAGACTTCGCTATCTCCGTCATTGACGACCTTCTCGAGTCCATCACATTCGGGCTAGAGTTGAATGACTTCAAGTTCAACCAACGCCGGATTTCTGAAGTCAAGTATCTCGGTGAACTTTACATCTACCGATTGGTTGACTCACCTCTTGTTTTCGACACTCTATACAAGCTCCTGAACTATGGATGGGAGGGCGGCTATGCACGACCTGGGGGGTACAACCCCCTGGATCAGCCGGACGACTACTTCCGCATTCGTCTCGTCTGCAACCTACTCGAAACCTGCGGCATGTACTACGATAAGGGTGCAGCGAAGAAGAAGCTTGACTTCTTCCTCACGTATCTGCAGTACTATGTCTGCATAAAGGAGGCACTGCCAATGGACGTGGAGTTCATCGTGCAAGACGCATTCAATCTCGTCAGACCGCAGTGGAAGATCATCACCAACCCAGAGGAAGCTTCACGTGCCTTTGCAGAGGCCGTCAAGCAGAACTACCAAACATCGTCAGCCGACAAGCCTGTTGAGCCCGACGAAGACGACCTCTCTGCATCGGACGACGAGATGGATGGCCCCGAAGACGAGGACGTCGTCCTACCTGATGGAGAAGGAGATAAATCATCTGGCGAAGAAGACGATGACTCTGAAGATGATGAGCCTGTGAAGCAGACATCTTCGGATGAAGAGGAAGAACAAATTGTGGTAACACGGCAAGAAGACGAACGCGATCCAGAAGCCGATGCTGAGTTCGATCGCGAGCTTGCTAAGCTCATGTCGGAGAGTGCAGAATCGCGTAAGCATGACCGAAAGCCTGTGTTCGACGTACCGCTACCCATGCGCCGTGCTCGAGAGGCTCCGGTCAATGCTGAAGACGTCGGAAACGAAGTGCCCATTCCGGAGGCTCCAGTTCCTTCGCAGACGATGAAATTCTCCCTGCTCAGCAAGCGTGGCAACAGAACGCAGACCCGATCTATTGACCTCCCTTCAGATTCGACCTTTGCTGTCGCCATGCGTAACAAACAGCAAGCAGACACAGAGGAACGACAGCGAATCAAGAGCCTCGTCCTGAACTACAACGAAGCTCGCGACGATGCTGACGACACGACTGGTGATGCGCCTTTTCATTACACCCTTCAACCTAATACCAACAGAACACGTATTGACTCCCCTCAAGGTCTGGACAAGACTCCGAACCCGTATGCGCAGCCGCGCCTCGACAAAGCTGGTGCGAATCGCAGCAATCAGCGTGCAAGGAAGCTACAGCTGTCAGATGTCAATTGGTATGACTCCCAATCCTCTCTTCGGCAGAGTCGCCCTGGGACTAGTGCAACGTCTGCTTCAACGCCTAGGCCGCTTCCGGTGTTCGCATCGAAGCGTTGAGACGAAGTGCGAGTCCAGGCTTCTCAAGCTTTCAAGTGCTTGCAGTCAACATTGATCTTTGGCGTTACTTTCGAAGCGCTTTTCACCATCACGAGGCTAACCGCGAGGCCCTGTGTGGGCGACTGATTGTTTAGGACATGATTTCTGTCTCCGATGCTGCAGCTAGCATCCACTATGAACGCCGCAAAAGCTCCCTATGCTTACCATTGCCATTCCTGCAGAGCATGCCATTCGCGGTATGTATCACCAAAGGATAAGCAACCGTTCCGGTATCGAGACTCCGTGCTCCAAGCGAAGAGAGAGCTTTCGCCAGTGAGAAACATCCTACTTTGCGCAAGAGCGTCCCCAAGGCAGGTGAGTATGCTACGCAGACGCATGGATATTGCGACATGGCGTTTGCGACAAGCGACGCTTGAGCCGGAGGATGAGCGATGATGGATTTGCGTCTACCAACGCGTTATCAAACGACATGCGCCGTCTCACGGACGCCATATGAAGGGGAAGGAACGCGATGGCTCTGGGTAGCAGACGTGAGCGTATTACTGGCAGTGTATTGCTTCCCAAAACAACGTTCATCTTTAGAAATTGAAACTGTCGTTACCTCCGATCTGTACTTGCTCCATTGAGGTTTGCGGCCTGGCATTCCATCTGCACATTCATCTCCGCTTGCCTGCATTGACTGGGCAGTGTGCCGGATTGCCGCGTGCATGCAGCCAGATAGCGAGATAACCGTGAACAAGTGACGACGTCCAAGGCCTAGGCACGCGCTACCAGGGCGGCGCGCTCGCGCTAGTGAAGCGCGTACCTTGCAGAAACATGTACGTCACGAGAAAACAGAAAGTCAAAACCGCGCGCATGCCCCAATTAAATCCCCATCCCAGGTCGTTCGACCTGAATCATATTCCCGACGTGACAACACCTTAGAACGGCTTTTATAGCAAGACTAATGTCTAATATGCTGTCCCTCGCGCTCGCGTTCGCAGGCTCAGCCTCGGCTCTGACCTTGCCGACATTCCTCCAAAGCCAGGGTCAAGCTCAGTCACCACTCCAGCCTCTGGACCACTCGCAGAACTACAAGTTTGATCCCCTGCTGCATCTCCCAGGTATCTCGCCATACTTTGACGCAGTCGGTTTGTACCATCCTCTCCATGTCATCACGGGAATAGCACATACTAACTCCATCCAGGCTTTGGTCTCGAGCACAAACCCCCCGTCGGCTGCAATGTCACGGCCGCATCGTACATCATCCGCCACGGCGCCATCTACTCCAACGACGACGAATACGAAGAATACATCAAGCCCTTCCTGTGGAAGCTCGAGACACACCGCAATGGATGGACCGGCCCACTGTCCTTTATGGAAAAGTGGCAGTCCCCAATCTTGGAAGATAGATTAGAGGAACTGACACCCTCCGGCGCCGTGGATGCGGAAGCAGTAGGCAAGCACCTCCTGCAACGCTACCACCACCTCGTGCCCGACACAACCCGCATCCTCGCCGACAAAAAGAGCAGGACCTACGACACAGCCGCCAACTTCGTCAAAGCCTTCCCCCAAGCCTCCGACATCGACATAGTCCGCATAACCGAGAACACAAACGGCAGCATGGAATCCCTCATCCCCCACAAATCCTGCAAGAACTTCTCCAAGAAACCCGGGTCCAAGCAACAAAAGAAAGTCATCGACCTCTACGGCGCCTCCGTCGCCCACCGCCTCTCCCCCTACACACCTTTCAAGCTCACCCCCAGCGATGTCGTCGGCTTCCAAATGCTGTGCGGCTACGAATCCGCCATTAAGGGCGAGCGCAGCCCCATCTGCGCGCTGTTTACAGACTCGGAGTGGATGGCGTATGAGTACGCGTGGGATCTGAAATACGCGTACATGGTCGGTCCGCTGAACCCGCTGAGTCCTTATCTCGGTTTCCCGTGGTTGCAGGCACAGTCTGAGCTTTTTGCGCATATCGAAAAGCATGATACGCCTGGTGACGGCTGGCCGGATAAACAGCGTTTCTTCCTTGGTTTCACGCACAGGGAAGTCCCGCCTTTTATCGCTACCGCACTTGGTCTTTTCAACTCGTCTTCCGACGCTGCGGAACAGTTCCCTACTGACCACATTAACTGGACGCGCGCGTGGAAGATGAGCGATCTCATTCCTTTCCTGGGGCATGTTGGCATGGAGAAGATGGTTTGTGAGAGGGGTGGTGTGCATGGCGATGAGCCGGGCACGTATGTTAGGTTCATTGCGAATTCGGCGCCGAGACCCATTCCGGATTGCCAGGATGGGCCGGGCGCGAGTTGCGAGTTTAAGTCGTTCAAGAAGCTTATTGGGAAGGGGGCCAAGGCGCATAAGGACTTTCATAAGGTTTGTGATGTGAAGGATTGTAAGGATGCTAGTTGTATGGAGGGAGAGGAGTAGGAGGGTAGTGGTGAGGTGGAGTGTTTTGTAGTTGTATATAACTAGCGAATGCATTACAGAACAAAACGCACCCCCTCCCCAACACCAAGATTGAAGCCTCGCGCAGAACACTCTTGCATGTAGCGATGGTTAAGCAAGTTTTTGTGTACAGTCATCATCTCATGTATCCTCTAGCTGGTCAGTCGCACATGCCCAACGCACTACACGACAAATTCACGCAGACAAGAAACCATGCAAGTTCTCGTCCAAAGTTACAGCTACGCTATGCTACTTATACATATACACCAACAAATGCAAAAATGCCATGATGCCGCTCGAAAATCGATATAACCTTCCCCATATGCAAGGAGACGACACATGTAGCTTAAACATGGCCAAGACCCTTCCTCCCGCTCTCATGCCCTTGCCCGAAATGCTTTCCTTCCTATGTGTGTTTGTGTGCCCATTCACCGAAACGCTTCCCTTTCATGTGTGTATCTGTACAATAGCGACATGTTTGTTTCCTGAAATGTAATGTACAGCTCGAGTGCCATGTTCCGTAAACGATCGTAGTCGGTCGTATAGCTGCAATGTACGTAGAGGGAGACGCTCGAAGCGATCTTTTGAGGACGTTCGCGCTCGTGGTGACTCGTCAATCGTGATCGTGATCGTGATCGTGATCATACTCGCTGTCGTGAGAGGGCGTCTCGGGTCAACAATCGCTGTTGAGCTTGTGCTTCGGCCAGTCATAACCGGTTTGATCCCATAACTGCTGTGCGTTAGTTGTGTGCTTGTATGATAAGCAAGGCAGGGACATGTACTGTATAGTTAGGGTTCTGGTAAGCTTTCGGATGCTTCTTGATGTATTCTGTAGTCTCGAAGCCCGGGGGATCGCACGTAACCATCTCCTCGCCTTTCTTCTGATACCACCGCACGTAGTCGAATCGCATGGTGGCGGGAAAGACCAGGTTCTTCCAGTCGATCCAGGTCCAGGAGTTACTGATGCCAAGGTTGAGAATGAGTGACAGGGGTTCTTCTGCGATTTGTCGGGCTTGGATGTTGCCGTTGGGTCCTACAGAACGGCCGTCCATGATGAACATGGTCTGGTCACCAACCTTCCAGGAGATGTATGCGTCCTTGCCTTCTCCGGGAACATATTCGAAAGAGTACCGCTGATACTGCTTGTTGTCGAACCAGTCCCTGTTTAGTATTGTGCTGGCAGAGATGGCCTCTTGGAAGGCACCGCCGGCGTAGGTGTTGAGCCCACTGTAACGAAGGTCTGGGAACGCCGTGAAGTTGTAATTCGGATGGTACCAGATGTCGAAGGGGGCAACCTGGAAGCTCTGTGTTGCTATTGGCAGACCTGCTGGACCTGGGTATCCTGATGTGGCACCCACCTCGATGACGTCAATTTCTGGTGCTCCCCTTCCTCTACCTGGCGATGGGTGGTCTTCACCCGGGCAGGTGCATGAGTTGAGTCGTTGTCCAGGTAGGTGAGATAAGCCGTCAGGACTAGACTGATTAGGCGTGATACCAGCATCGCAGGCTTGGTAGGTGTAGGGCCACAGCCCGTCGGTTGTACTGAGATAGCCTGGCCGGCCGAGATTGCCCATTGTCCAGGCGCCAGGCCAGAGTCCCTGTACACCGGCTGGTCCTGGTAGCGATACTGAAACTTCGAAGATACCGCCCTTGAAGCACAGCTGGTTCCAACTGTTCAGCATACCGGATCGGAACTTGAGACCATGGTTGAAGAATTCTTCCAGGCGCAGCTGAAGCGTGCCATCTTTGGTAGTGACAGCATCGGGATCATACCATTCAACGTCCTGAGTCGCGCCATACCAGACGTTGGGTGCAAAGAAGTAAGGGTCGTCTCCTTCATAGAACGTGCGGCCATTGTCATTAAACTCATCGCTGAAGACGAGCACATACTCATCGCCAAACTCTCCGGCCCTTGTCTTGACAGAATCAGGTGTGTCGGGGTCGATCAAGCCTGTCCGTATGTTCTCCAGGAGTGGATACCTTTTGTTGTTGACTATAGCCCAGATCTGAGGCCTCCAGGGATTGGGAAACATGCTCAGCGGCATACCGTAGGCTGAGTTATAGTCGATGACGCCTACCGCAGAGAGTACTGGAAGGCCGATGAAAATGAATAACAGTCCTGATATCATGAAGGCTAGGCCAATAGTGGAGACGATGCTGTCTCTTGTAAAGTGATCGCGTATCCTCGGTTTGAACTTGATGTCATCGTCGTCGCGAGGCATGTGCATTTCATCGTCCGCTTCCTCTAAGTCGCAAACCAGTGGCCAGGACAGTATTCCTTTCTCCTCGTACGGCGCCGTTAATCTGTCGTCGATAAAAGACACATTCTTCTTGTCATCGTACAGCTCAATGACGCTATCGTTGAGGCCCGTCACAGACGCATTGGGGGTAAGGAACGGGTTGATTGGTGGTATTCCAGGCGGCGGAGTGGTTGTGCGCGAGCGGGCAGTCAGTCTGGCATAAGACTGCTGTTCTGATAAGGAGGTCCTCCGACTGCGGCTATGGCTACTGGCGGAATCTGAGAAAGGGTTGAAGTAGCGAGTATAGTCGGTTCCCAAGTCCTGTAATGTGAGTGGGGTGCCCGGAGAGCGGGCTCCATGACCTGTCAAGTCTGTTGTACTCCTCGCTTTTGGTGTCCTCAAGTGAGGCCGGGGCGGAATGCGCAAGTGAAGACGGCCTGTCGTGGTGCGCGGCCGATGCTTGGTCGACTGGGTATCATCGCTCGACTGCGGCTCGTGCCCGTCTGAGCTTCCATCGCTCGCTGATCTGGAGTTTGCGAGCGGCGAAGGGACGATGGGCGCAAAGGGCAACGGCGAGGATTCGCGCTCTGCCGTTGGTGGGATGCCGAAGTCGAAGCCATGATCAGAAGCTGGGCTCTGACTGCCGCTCGGCTGGCCAATCAGCGGCTCTTCGGCTGCCCCTGCTGGCTCGGATGCTCCTTCTGTGCTGGTGTCGCGGGGAGACGCAGCTTCCCTCTCGACAGTTGAACTCGACGACGACGATCGCCTGAGCTGCTCGTCTTGCTTTTGAGGTGATTCCGAGTACTCGGACGACGTGGACGAGGCGACTCTTCGTATGGACGCCATGGCGATTAGCGACCGATTGGCGTTCGCGCCGGCGTTTTGCCCCACAGCGCGCGCTATGTCGTGCAGCTCACGCCAATTGTGATGCTGTGTGTAGTAGCTTTGTCGACAGAATGCTCAGATATATCTTGAGTTTGAAAAGAGACAGTGGGAGGTAGCGGGAGACGAGGGTCTGCGAACGTGTTGTGCCTGACGTCGCGAGGCAAGGTGCTGGTCGGAGAGCTTTGACGCGGTGGGACGTGGGAGGGTCGGGGTGGATATGGCACCTGTATGTGAGCAACACAGAAAGCGGGGAGGCTCGCAGAAGACAAGAGCTGCGTATGCGAGTGAATAAACTTCCAAAAGGCGCGTAGTAGCGACAGTGAGTAGCGATGTTGGCCTGGCAAGCGCGGTGATTGTTTGAGCGGGAGAACTGGTCTGATAGTAGCATTGATGGTGAAGGCGAGTTGCCCACGACGCGGCCAATCACAGCTTCCCAATCAGGGTTCACCA
Source organism: Alternaria infectoria (assembly GCF_024043175.1). NCBI lineage: Eukaryota > Fungi > Ascomycota > Dothideomycetes > Pleosporales > Pleosporaceae > Alternaria > Alternaria infectoria. The sequence continues at coordinate 121,690 of NW_026250729.1, read as the reverse complement.
AACAACAGGAGCGGTTCCGGAGGTGGGCAGGAGCGGTTGCCTGCACCTGTGCCTGTGCTGCGTCGCGCTTCGGACTCTCCTCATGCTTTCACCACAGCCGAACGGTTACTGGCACAACACGACTCGACAGGTACCCTCACCACAGTGGCCGGAGTCGTCTCCCGTCTTCATGATGTATGTGATGTTGTCGCCTCGCAGGCCGCACCTTCTTCCGATTGCTCGAACCGTGGAAAGCACGATGGACTCAACGACGCACGCGCTTACCTCATGATGGCCCTGATCCACTGTCTCCCATGCAGACAGCATCGGCGAGACCAATGGACGTTACACAACAACAGCGTGCTGGAACATGTAGCACGAGGATACCTTTACGTGTCAATTCCCATGAGTCGCGGGTATGTCAAGTCCATATCTAGCACGACGCTTCCCTAACCTCTCACAAAGGCGTTCTTTCTATCGTGAACAATATCGGCACGTCCGTCCCAACCCTCACATCGTTGGCTTTGACGTGGTTGCTCGTACTGAGCTGACCGCCGTTCATCTCCGTAGGCCACTCCTTGACATCCCATTCCAGACCTTCGGTAGAGATGATCGCCGGTCCATATATAGGAAGAAACCCTACGTTCTCGGTAAAGACGCCATCTTCTTGTAGCCCTCTCAGCAGAGTCTCCTTGCTCCGAAGGATGAAGCTCAGGCTGCACTCCGAGAACAGCCATAGGCGAAGGTCGGCATGTCGATTCTCTTCTCTGTATATCTCGTTCAGGAGCCCAAGGCCCTGATCAACCCTCCCACCGAGGGTACCAAGGACAATCACATCCCGAACCATTGAGGAAGTAAGACGCGACGAGATTTTCTTCATGCATTTCCCAAAGTCTGTGCTGTATTGGTCACCATCTCGTAGCACGGGAACACCTCGTGCTTCGTAGTAGTCACGCACATCATCGCGTAACGAGTCCAAGTCTCCATGGATCATATCGGGTAGCTACGCCTGTCAGCGACCTGTGTTGACGCTATATATCACATACTTACTCACGTATTGTTCGCGTTGCGCTATCAAGTCACCTTTCAGCATGTCGTAAAGTCTATTCGCCCCGCCATCGGCACATATGCGGTACCCAGTGTGCTTCCAAAGCCGTGAAAAGGCAGTGAAGTGGGCTATTGGTTGATTCAAAATGAGAAGATCGGGAGGATTTGGTGTCTTCTCCGGATGGGCGCTTTCCGCAAGAAACTTCGCAGGGTACAGTTCGCTGTCTTCACGTTGCGCCATATTTCTAACTTTCTCTAGGGCATCCAAAAATGAATGTGGTGATATAGATAATGATGCAGTCAATGCGACTGTCGAAAATGGTTCAGATCGAGAATTCCGGATGACGTGCGCGATGAAGCGGCAAGTGCGATGCAGATATGGCGAACGCACTAAGCCATAGAAGGACTAGCTCATGCCTCCCGCGTCCCGAGGTCTCTTTCCCCACGGACCACTGATACGCAGATATGCATGCCTACCACGGTTTCAACCTTTATTTATAACACTTCGCATGTACAGTGCTTTCCTCATGATGTATGAGGTTCCCCTCTCGGCTCCTCGATGCTCGCTTTCGGGTTTATCAATTGATACGTGATAGCAACTACGGCCCACGAAGATTTCTGGATGGTTTGATGAGGCTTCCAAACAGAAGACCTTAGCACAACGCACGTATTTCAAGCTCTCTCGTTTGATTGTAACTCAAGTTGAAGTTGATGGCCCTAGCGAAGCAGCTCTCAAACACAAGCTCTGCTTACGCACAACGGCCCCACGTTAGTCAACTTCGGCCTATGTTTCGGACCTGCGTTAGATTGTCGTTCGTGATGGTTGTTACTATCAACACATCTATATCCGTAACTATACTTCATGGTCGTATACTGGCCTTGGATAGATTGTCGGATGTCGATCGTTCCGTATCTATCTATCTTTACGCGTAGCAACGCTGACGATGCGTTGCTAAAGATGGAGCGAGGGAGAGGCACTGGCCACCAAAGCCGCGGATGCGAAGGGGTTGATGTGCGATTCTGGGAATGCTTTGTTTCAAGGAAGGGTCTATACCTAAGTACAAGACCGCAGTCTGAGTCAAAGGCGCACTCTATTCTTTCTAAGTACAAGTCAGTCGGACATGCGCTTGAGCTCGTGACCTCCCGTAGGCACCACGCGAATCAATTTCGTGAGCCATTACGAGCTCTCACGTCGATGTAGAACTCAATCAGATACGATCGTGAGGCTAACAATTGAGAGAATGTATGGACAAGTTGTTGCCCGATGGCTCTTGCCTGCCTGGCGAGGGAGGCTTCCAAGGTTAAGGCCATAGATGGCAGTGGACCGTGCGCTGTTCGGAAATGACGTTTGGCGCAACGCCCACCAACCTCTCGGCCGCCGCCATCATCTGTGGGATGAAGCACCCACGTCCCGTATAACACACACATCGTCGCCGATATCGCCCTCCCATTCAGGAGCATAGCTTGTGGAAGCTTTCGACACTAAGCATCGTCAGCCCGCCATGGCCCCGCTCCTCCACCTGGGCAGCTGCGGAACAGGGGTCCCACTGTCTAACTTCACCACCAGACGCCACTCCCCAGAGTCCGTCCACATCATCGGCATGAATCTACAACAATAGCCTTGTGCCAGGCACTACAGCGCCTCATCACCGGTGACCCGGCCCCGGTCTGGAACCACCCTCTGGGTGCAGACCACATCAAGACCGCGTGGTATCTGGATGAGCATGTCATTGACGAAATCCTTGATACCCTACCGAAATTATCCAATGGTATACAGAAACTTCTTCTGTTGACGCCTAGAGCTCGTCTCTGCGAACCAAATCTACTTGGAACCTTAAGACGTCAAGTCGCACTTGCATGTCGCTCGAACTGAGGTACGCAACCAGCCAAGCAATGGCACTGGTGAGGCTTCAGCCACACCACGATTCGTGTGCGACCTGTCATCATGGACATACCGAATTCCATCAGCGCGGGTCCTGTCAGCGCGCAGGACACCCCTTGTCAGCATCCACGCGCTCAGGCGCCTTCTACCATGAACGTGCATTCAGCATACGGGCGTGGTGGCGTACCATGCTAACTATCCCCAGCAGCGGCATTTCGTCAGCTCATACACGATGCCTTGACTTGGCTTCCAGCCCTGCGAAGGCGCCTCATCGGTGCTAGGACATTACCTTGCTATGTAGGACCGTACACGGAAGGCATGTATCTCGGCCCTAAACTTAGCATCATGCAAGCTTGATGCCGTATATGATCAGCCGTTGGACGGAACTGTCGGTTCTGGTCAAGCTCAAGTCTGCTCATAATAGACGAGTATATCACAGCTCAATCCCTAACACTTCGAGCAAGCACACGCTTTGGTCCAGAGAAGCTCGACATTATCTGATGCAACGGTCCTTGCCCGACTGCAGTTGACTCTCAAGACACGGTGGTTCTACAGCCAGCTTGGCACAACACGCATTGATTCATATCTCTTGTCAAGCCATACATCCGATCGCAATGGATGAGACGACCTGCCATACTCCACGAGACTTGTTGGATCACTTTACTACGCAAGCAGTTCAACACAACCCATATGCTAGAATGCCATCGAAAAGAGCAATCGCGTGCGTGACATGCGCTAAGGCAAAGACCAAGTGTAACAAAGCTGTATGTACCTAGGCACATCTTGTATAGTCCAAGTTCCTGCGCTGATACTACATAGCTACCTTCATGCTCTCGGTGCATCACCAAGGGTATCGTATGCGAACCAAGATCCACTCGCCGTACTTCAGATAGCAACCACCAATCAAGCGTCAAGAAGCCATCTAGACCACCGAAAAGGCATTTCTCGGCCGGTGTCATATCACGCCTCGATTCATATATTCCCTCGACGAGCTCGCATTCTCAAGAATCTCGAGGCTCATACGCCGCGACATACATTGATACTGAAGCCACCGCGAAAGCCAGCCGTCAAAACCCAGGGCTCTCTGGCTATCCAATGCTCACTCCGCTTTCACCAAGAGATTCGCAAACCATCAACGGCAGTTACGCTTATATAGATACTTCTGAACAGGATCCGGATTTCTTCGCCCAGTCTGTGGGTGCGAACAGCTATTTTAACCTGGGCACTATGTCACCGCAGACACCAAGCCCGATACATCCTTATCAGCCCGTATCCGTGGTGCACGAGACAGATCTCTGCTTGTATCCACGATTATGGTCCGACGAAGTATTGACGCCCATCGAATGTGGGTTCGACTTCAATGTCAATGATGTTCTACCACAAACTTGGGCTACTCCACACGTCACAACCGACATTCCAATCGCGCAGACACCATGGTGTTTGTCTGATTTCTTAGGCGCATCCCAACAAACCCCAAACGAGCCAGTATCACACGCTACCGGAATCGCTTCCCCATTCCAGTACCAGTTCAGAGATACATCAAGTCCATATCATACTGACTGGACTTTCTACGAACATACTATCCCCGGCCTGGACGTTGCCACTTCGGCAACGTCCATCCATGACTTCAATTTTGCAATAAGTCGTCCGCCAATCTGGGAAGCTTCTTTGATATCGTAGTGGTGCTGGCGATTCTTGGCTGAGCCCGCTTGACAACGCGCATCTAAGGTGCATTGGCAACTGTTATGTAGACTACGAAATGCATGGCGCTCCCATTAACAAGACTCGACATTTCCAACCAAATCTTTCTCTTCGTGCTATGCGGCTCTCAAAGATCTTTGCACTTCAAGCGTTGGATGACTCCCGAAGCCTACGAACAAGGTTTCCATACTAAAGTCCGCCTATCCCACGTCTGACCAACGTCTCTATTGATAATACGGCTATGAGATGCAGAGACGGTACATTGGAACTCTGTTCGAAAATTCCGCATCCGTCAAAAGGCGTGCTGCTGCAGTCTCCTCGGGGTTCCTGCATATGCACTGCTCCAAGCAAGATAGCCAATCCGCCGCGCTCCGACGTGTAGTCGCCTACTCCTGCCGTTTGAGCGGCTCAAACGGCTAAAGTCGTCCCTTGCATAGTATTGGTTCTTACACCTTCGCTCACTACCGCCTCAGTGAGCCAAAGCAAACTTGTGCCTTATAGCAAGCCTACTATGACAACGCTACTGCCCACTATTCCCACGTGAAATCGTACTGCCTCCGCCACCCTGGTCTTATCAGAACCAAGGCATGTCTAGTATGATCTTCAACCTTGCAGCCGAGGTCACACGAGCGTTGATCATATGACAACGACCGAGTGTTGTAGTCATGGTGTTCGTTTTCGTCGGAGTTCACAGCCTTCTTGCCACCCTGCATTTGTGGCGAGAACACCCCACTGTCATCCTTCCATTGCTTACTCGCATAACTCACCGATAGGTGGCAGATGTTCCGTCAAAACCCTCAAGGCAAGGTACCACAGCGCGCATGCGTCTTCAAGCATACACACCTCATGGCTATCATGCATTGTGCCTGGACCTGGCGCTCGATTCGCACGTGTGAAGAAGACCAGCGTTAAGGAAACAGGGTACATGATGCTGCGTTGCATCCAGAAAGATACTGTATGAGTGAGTAGGCCCTGCATCCATTGGACGACGCAGGGGACGGGTCTGGAGCAGTGATTCAGGATTTCGCGCGCTTTCAGCGGTGGCTTATCGGCTACTTCGAATACCTACACTGCGAACCTTGCTCTAGCAGCGGATGGGTCGTATGGTAATTCTCTGCATATTATAACATCTATGAAGAGTTGTGAGATGGTGGGTTGGATGCGCATCTCCTACAGCTGATTTCTTTCGTAATCTCAGAACAGTGTCGGCCCGCTGCGGAAACATGATCTCTACACATCGACGGACCGTTCCATCACTCGCGCGTGACGGCACGCCCTTTGCGAGAAAACAGCGACCATGGCGCCACAGCGCTTGTCAGACGCATGCACGGCTCACCCATGGAGGGCGCATGTGGTTAGCTCGGCAGATCCTGCGACCGAAGCCCACCTCTAGCGGGCTGTACCGACGCGAACGTAGCGGCCTGCGGCATCGTATCTAGGTCTTCTTCGAACGTCAATTCTACGAGTCTCACACCACCAAATTGACCTACAGTCAGCCTATTGAATGTTTCAAGAAAAAGGCGCCGCGCCCACCTGGTAGCTTGCTGCTTATCGATAGCGTCAAATCCAATCGCAGGTACCGTGATCCTTCATCGTTCGTGTCATCATCGTGTGGGATCAGGCGTGTTGCCTGGATGCAGGAACGATGATCACTCGAAGGCTTGGCAAAATGGGACTCAGGTTTCCCATGGTGTCTTCCTGATCCAAAACCTGGCGTATAGCATATGCTACCGGAGTACTGGGTTCTGCAACCACCAGCCCGGTAGTGGTTGGTCGTATTCGAGGCCTTCCGGGACACACACCCGTTCCTCCGATGACCATGTACCGCAGAATCTACGGCGCAAGCACTACCGGAGCGCATGAAGGTTAGATTACACGGGGAATACCCTTGCTTTTTATCGATTTACAGGTCTCGGATGACCAACACCACCTACATCCGTCTTGTGGCGTGCTTCCCTGGTCATGATTATCCCGACAATGTCTACAGTTTCTTACTGTTCCGATGCTTGTTCGTCTATTTTATTGGCTGATGCTATGCCCAAATGCACTCCTGCCGTTGCCTAGTTTCGCTGGCCTTCTCGGTTACGACACGGACACTGAGTTCGCAGCTGGGAGACCTCCAGTCGAAGTGCATGGCCATTCTTTGTCCATATCAGCTTTCAGCATGTCACTCTATCGAAAGCCAAGTTATCGTCTCCACCATTTCGTCAGCCAATAGAGCCTCGCATCCATCCATCCAGAGCCAGTGAACCAGCCACATGGGAGACTAGGATGATATGCCCAGGCCGAGAATCCACCGCCATGGAACGGACCCCACTTGCAGCGAGTATGATGAGGGTGGGCGTATCATGTGAGACATGAGTCTGGTAAGAGTTCAGTCTATCCCCAAGCGCAATCGGGCCGAACCATGGAATACGGTAACGAGTATCCAGACTGGACAGTGTGGACGCTCTTCCCGTGCACGCCTCGTACTTCATCGTGATCGAGCCACGATAACAGGAAAGGTACCGAGCCTATCAAATGGCGCGCAAAATGTACTCTTCGATCGAGTGACCCGCGAAGGATGCTTTGATAGCAGATATCGATAAATTCCAGCAGCAAAACAAGGGCCTGGATGACATGACCGCGTTGACCGGTAAGGCTGACCTTACCAAAGACTCCTTCTGCGAACATGGCAAGGGTAAAGCTTCACCCGAGTAGTGAGGATGGATTGCAAACGAAGGTTGGTCAGCTCCTTCCCGGCCGTCTTTCCCTGCTAGGACACACATCGCAAGGTGCCACTTGTCTTCTCAACACCAACCCGTCTTGAAGATCTCAATCCTTCCCGTGTCGTCCCGACCCTTCCTTCCCGCCGCAAGCGCTCCCCGAGTACAGTTTTTCCACTCAGCACTAGCTCGAACAAGGTGACCGGCATATTTCCACTATTGAAAAGCGACGTTGGTGTGAAAGGATGCCACCCGGTCCACCATAGACGCGTATCCCGCCTGCCATGCTGACGCCGTGGGCTTGGTTCTGGGACCTACTCCACACTCCTTCGCGTCGAAAAGCGAATACGGTATTCAGCCGGTCGAGAAGGTTCCGAGGGACGGTTCAGATACCACGTTGTTATCACCACCCGGCTCTGGAAGTGGTGGCGAGACCGAATTCCGCCATGGTCTGAAAGCGACGCGTGGATGTGCCAGCCGACCTCGGAACGAAGAAAGGTGTGTGAGGGTCTGGGCAATGCATAGCGGTCCCTAGTGTTCAACCCAGCCGTCGGCGTGCGCGTAAAGCCTTTCCTCCTCGGAAGATGGCGGAGTAGTGCTCCTTCTGATCGAGCTACGGGAACGTAGTCAGGTGACTGGGACGTCTTCGGTGAACATCATATCCCCAATCAGTATAGCCATTAGCCACGACGGCCTTCGCGTGCGAATCAAAGTAACTTTGCGTCGTCTCTTCTCATTCTCGGTTACTTACCGCGCACGTGGCACGTATACGCTCCACATGTGGTTGAAGAACGTGTTCCTCGTCTCCTAGCATAGGAAACAAGGTGTTGAGATTATCGACCTCTCGCCTCAAAGCGTCGTCACTCATATCTCGCAGTGGAGTGACATACAAACACTCTGCGCGCCGAGCCAGAATAACCTGAGCATGATTTTCCTGTCCTATTGTCAGCATCTGATTGCCCTGAACAGTGGCTAGAATCGCAAGCTACTCCTGACAGCACCCCCCTCAGATACAAGTAACCTTTCAAACATACCTCAAGAACCATCTCACAAACCTCCACATAAGCCTCCGCCTCCCAAAAGCTAAACCCAACAACAACATCCACTCCCCTCCCCTTCTCCCCACCACCCCACTCTTCAAACCTCAGTCTTCCATGCTCAAGATCCGATCGCACCTTCCACCTTTTCGACACCTGCAGCGGTGTAAAGTTCTGCAACATGTTATACAATAGAGAAAGCGAAAGGAACGGCTGCGCGCCATCATGCACGATACAGATCTTCCTCAGTCGCTTAATGTCTCTTTCCCACATGATACGCCAGAGGATCTGCACGATGAGTTCGCGGCCGGGTCCGCCGATGCCTTTTTCGGTGTGCTCGGGGCGGTACCGGATGTAGAGTTCTTCCAGGGAGGTGAGGCCGGCGCGGGCGAAGTTGAAGGGTTTAATGCGGCGGCGGTTTATGTCTGGGGTGTAGAGTGAGGTGAGATCTGATGGGAGTTTTATCTGGAGTTTTGTGATGCTGGACATGGATGTTGGGGGGAGTAGACTGGTTCTTCGGATTAGGTCGTCTGATGACGACCATGGAAGCGTGAAGATCGTTGCGGTCCACGCAAGGGCGTGGTATTCTTCATTCAGTTGGCGACATGTTGATGATAGTGATAATGGAGAATGCTGTAGCGGAGGAGATGCAGTACCCGGGTCCCGGGTGAGGATATAGTCTATTATTTGGTTCTTCAATTCACCCGGTAGAAGGAGGAGCGGGGATTGCTGTGCCATTGTCATTGAGGTAAGACATTTGGATCGTTGTGTATGTGCAGATACGCGTAGAAGAACGCGCGCTAATGCTTTCTGTGATGGCGAATATGATGAATTTGTTGTTCATCGTCGCTGTTGCGGAACGCGTGTCATGCTGTGTGGGGCTCATTCCGAAGCTTAGTCAGGGGCAATTCGATGCTGTCATCGCTTCTGCGCATGCTCCTGCTAGATACTCTGCACTTGCCTTGCGACTGTTCTTGTTCACTCTACAGGCGCTGGTGCAGCCGTGATCTTACCAATTCTTTCAGCGCTATCGACATTTCCTACGCGAATTACAGTATAGTGCCAAGCCTTTGTGCATCGCCGTCACGCGTACGCGACGCGTTGTTAACATGCTGCTTTTTCCGCCTGCAGCTTCTCGTCATGAACTTCATAAGCTACAGCACAAAGTGTCGTATCGCTACGAAGACATACCTTGCGCAGTTCAAACAAGCTTTGCGCGCAACGGCATGGCTGCCGCCAACGCTTTCACCTAAACCCAGGCACCCAGGATAGCACGTCCGATCTCGTTCGACCCGGCATGTTATACCTCGTTACCCGGACTGAAACATATCCAGTACGAGCTGTACCACCCATAGCCACTAAATGAGCACTCTAGAGACGCCGCCTACCCCGCTTGGGCTTGGGTCGATATAGCCCATCCGGCAATCTGGAGTTCATCTAAAAACTACCACATCGGGACCACGTACTATCGGCAGCAACCGAACCGATACCATTGGCACCAGGCAGCTGCACCATCAGCAAGAAGGATTTGTGCATGTATTAGCATGGTCAGGAGGACTCTGGTCTTGAGCATTGTGCTCCCAGCAGAGCCTTCGTCAAAGTAGGATCGGTGATGGTCGGGCTCAGCCTGAGCGGTGGTATAAGACCGGCTGAGATGGCTAAGTTTCAGCAAAGTTGTTAATCGAAAAGCAGCAGCAGTCATGAAGTCCTTCGTCCTTGCATGGCTAGCAACGGCCCTTGCGCAGCAGGCTAGCGCCCATTGTTTGTACTTCCATCTTTGTCCTCAGAACTAGTTGCTAACGAGCCTTTTAGATGTATTCAACCGCCTCATAGTGAACAACACCATCTCTCGAGAATTCCAATACGTCCGCGACGTCTCTGGCAACGCGGGTACCTACGATGACCTCTGGCTCAAGACCTTCCCCATCTACGGGCCCGAAAACGCAAACGTCACATGCGGCCGCGGCTCCTTCCCCGTTCACAACGCCGATACTATAGAGACAGCGACCATTGTTGCTGGGAGCGATGTTGGACTCATGGTGTCTGGGCCTTACTACGAAGGTGATGTCCAAGGATACATCTTCCACGAAGGGCCTGGACAGGTGTTTCTCTCCAAGCTACCGGATGGAACAAAGAGTCTGATGGAATACGACGGGAAGGGAGATTTCTTCAAGATCGCATACGCAGGACCGGCGGACAAGACGACGTGGTCGACTATGGATACACTCGCTATCAACTTCACGATTCCCACTGCCACGCCCTCCGGCAAATACCTCTTGCGCATCGAGCACTTCATGCCGTCTATGACTCTTGGACAGAGTCAATGGTTCGTAAACTGTGCGCATGTAGAGATCGTGGAAGGCGGCAATGGAAGTCCAGGGCCGATGGTCAGGTTCCCGAATGCATACGCTGAGGATGACCCAAGTATCTGGTTTCCTACGCCGAACGACCTGAGCTTGTACAAGGAACCGAAGCCGGCAGTGTGGAAGGACTGAACAATGGTCGGATGGAGACAAAATGCAAGAGACTGATGGCGCTCCAACTATAATGAGAGAGATACATTGCCACAAGTGAATACATGCAGAATCACATCAGTCCATGATCTACCCTGGACCCGAATTCGGTACCATATCTTGTTTCCGCGACTACGCCCTGTTTACATCCATCTTTCCCTTCATCAGCCTGAGCGCCCACACTCCGTCAACCGCAATGATCGTGAAGAATGAGAAAACCAGGCTTCCACCAAATACCAAGCTGTGGTATGTCCAAGCATCTCCAGCATTCAGGTCAACCACTTGACATGCAATCGCCCACGGTAAGACGTAGAGAATGTTCGATGCGAGAGATTGGTAGAGATACCAAGCTGGGCGTGTTGATACCAAAATCGCAGCTAGTTGTGTCGACACACCATACATGATGTAGCACCAATCGATGGTGCGCCACATGCGTGCGGTTATACGTGAGACCTCGTCAGAGCCTGAGAGGTATCGTGCAAAAGGCTCGGCACCAGCGAAGGACATGATGAGACAGAGTGGGATCTCCACCATCAAGACAATCATGACGGAGTAAACTGCCCAGCGTACAACGCTCCACAATTGTCGGTGTGTAATTTGGAGCTTCGCAGCCTGTGAAATGCTCACGATGGTCGCCCGCAATGCTCCCCATGAGTGCCCCACGAAGGTCAGAGTGGTCGCTTCGAGCGCCATGACAGGTACCATTATCAACCCCCATCGGATGGTTGAGAAGACACCCCAAGCAGTTGCGTAGTCGCTACCTAGTCCGACGATGCCGTGGACTAACCAAAGGTATAGTGCGTTGCGGATGGCAGATTCTGACAAGAAGATCGCACCTGGCCTGGCGAGTGTGACGAGAGCTGGTACGGATGGGGCGGTACCGCGGCTGGATATGTCGCTATGGACCGGCGACTTGGAGCTGACACTCGTTGTGTAAACAAAGTACGCCAGTCCAGCAAAAGCGGAAGTAAGGTTGCAAGCCAGTGAGATACCAGCCTGCATGTTCACTGTGGGCGTGATGCTTCCAACATGGAATTTAGATATAATGATCAAGTCGAGAACGATGTTGACAGCGAACTTGACGGAACTGATAATGAGCGGGACATCAGGCTTATCCAGCGGGCGAGTTGACGTTGAGATCGCATACTCCACTGCCGAACTGAATGCAGAGAACGCAGAGATGCGAATGTATGTGACGCTCACATCTCTCACCTCAACAGGAACAAAGCCTTGCGCGAAAGTAGAAGCGCCTGCGACAAAGCCGAAGCTCATGATAAGCCCGAGGAGTGATTGGAAGAGGATCAGAGTGTGAGTGAGCTGCAAGCGCTCGCGGAAGCCACGACTGGACTTGTCGCCGATGACGAGGTAGGAAGCGCGCGGAAGACCTTCGTTCAAGACTTCTGCGACAACACCGATGTATGTGTACGTGTCTGTTGTGACTACCATGGATGAATCGATGTTCGCAACCCATAGCTTCGACAAGGTGCTATAGAGAGCTGGCAAGATGAAGGCGCAGATGTTGAACAGTAGTGCTCCAATGTATCTGTATACAGTCAGTGCGTCTTTCGTAACATCTGCGCAATATAAGCATACGTATCGCGATGTAGTGACGGCTTTAGATCGACGACCGCCTGCTTCTTCCACGATAAGCGCTCGTGATCTTGTGCTCCATCGAACGCTTCGTAGCGCTCATCTACCGCAGAGCCGGTAGGCGAGCTGGTTGCGACTATGTTACTGTTCTTGGAGGGGATCATCTGGTATCGATGTCGGGGACGTGATCGTGGTCTGAATTGTAAAGAGTGAATGAGAGCAGGCATGTTATCTTATAACGCGTGTGGGGTAAAGGCCAAACCAAGCAAGCGCGATGACAAACGACCAGCCGCACGCACATGCACGACGCCGTGCACTGCATGTTCAATGAGTACAGTCAATGGATGATGGGATGTGAAGGTCAAGGGAAAGCTGTGCGGAACGCATAGTGGGGAACAGCAGGGCTTTGCCGCGGGCCGTAATCCTTAACGAGGTACAGGATATTCCGCGGAAGTACAAGCCATAATGTGATGGCGTGTTTGATTGGACAGGTTGAAAGCAAGTTGCGACAGACGCTGTGAGAAGGGTATGCATCGGCTCGCTTCGAGAGAGACATCAACGCTAACCTTGCTCATAGATAAGGATACATGCGCCCAAGACTAATAGCTAAGTGATATTGAAGATGAAGAGAACTTACACTTGTACACTTTGTCTTGGGCAAAAATTTTCGTCGGTCTCAGCAGAGTACGAAATACTCGCTAAGCAATGTTTCCTTCCCAAATGAGAAGCCAGTGTTATTTTCCACGTCCGCTGCTGCAAGGTGTTGGTCGACATTATCGACTACTTCACGACCGTAGTAGCCGCCGTCCATCCAGCCATCCACATAACATTCCCCGATTAACCTCCAACGAACACTACTTTCACCGCGCGCCTTTCGTATCACAAATGGTACGTCGCCCCCGTCGAAAATGACCACTAGATCATCAACCTCGGCATGCCCTGATGCCTTACCCATATACCCTTCGACGGTAGTGAATACGTGGGAATAGAAAACATCGTAGATGAAATCTCGAGGCACTTCACGGAAGTCATTTGGGATAGCTGGTGACGTGGAACCAGTGTGCAAAGTAATTACACGCCAAAATCGATCCTGAACTCTCTCCGATGCCATCTCTTTTCTCATTGGGTTTTGGTCAATGATCCGCTTAGCAGCGGCTTGAATGTCACGGTATACGTCCAGTAAACTTGTGATCTCAGATCTGACGGGGTGGAAAGCCCCAGGATTGTGATAAATGCCAGCGGGATTTGTGACATGTTCATCAGACGACGACAAAACTTGAGCGGAGAGGAGGAATTCTTCTAAAGTCTGAGGCGCATCTCTCATGAGTCTCAGCCGATGTTCTGCATCAGATGGCAGCACAGGTAATGGTTTCCAACAGCCGCTGATACGATCTACCACTACACCTCGGATCTGGATAGAGGCAGGTGTGATCGCTTCAGCATATGGAGCTCGACTTAGACCCGCACGTTGCGCTCCGAAATGGCTTTTTATAAGTTCACAGCTATTATCCGGTCGATACAGGAACGATGGGTACAAGTCGCCTTGTCCTAAGAACTCCGCGTCGCGCAAGATGTTTATATTTCCATTTGTGATCTCTGACCATGTAAAATCCAGGAAAACGTTCGTAACAGTGAGGTTATAGTTAGGCATGACCTTAGTTGGTTGCTTGGCCAGTCCAAGGAGAGCATATATAAGGTCTCGCTCATCGGTACACTTGGGAGGATGATGATGAACAATTCGACAGCATTCGTACAGTGAAATCTGCCGTGAGCCAGGGCGTGACTGATCGCGCCACATGGCACGAAACGCGATGAGATTTTCTGCAAGAAGGTAATTCTTCACAGACTCGCCCAGCGATGGTCGTAGATGCTCCAGTGGGCGGTCTTTGAGTAGATCGAGTCTTAGCCGCAAGAGTTGGTTCATTCGGTTTGCCATAACATTCCCCAGAGTTTTGTAGTTGATGTAATGATTACCGGCCCAGATTTGTACGTCCCTAGCGAGGACAAACTCCTGTATGATCCATAATCTCGTGAACCATGGCGACCCGACAATCATGAGAACAGCAGCCATAACACTGTCAAGTGGGCCGATAAGCTCAGGGTCTGCAGTCGGCATGTCGCTCTTTGGTGCATCCTCAAACCCCTGTAGTAGCTTGAAAGCTTCGCTCAAATCAAGATCCCCCAGCCAAGCGATGACCGTATTTGCAGTCGCATAGACGGAGCCCATGTTCCTGACTTGGTGGCTTTTTTCATCGTTATCCGACTGATCAATGCAGACTGCATCTGCCCAGATGACACGGCTCCGGTCGGGGTAGCGCAAGGCCCTAAGCGCAAGGCACAAGTTCTCCGTGATGCGCAGCACACTATTGCTTTCTACATCGTGTAGATAGCATGCGGGTACAGAACTGCCCCAAACGTAAGAGATAGCCTCAAACTCAATGTCGTGAGGTGTTCGAGGTATCTCAAGTATTCGACAATATAAGGCTGAGTCAAACATTCCTGGTAAAAGCTCGAGAACGCGCATGGCGTCAAGTGTGAGCAGCGGTTTGTGAATGTAACGATTTACACCATGGATAGTAGGCTGGAAAGCATCTGCTGGATCGGGAACATCGATGGCCGAAGGCTGAAGGGACAACATTGTGCGCCGCTTCCAGCGGAGACTGGAAGTAAAACCCTGCGTCTATTTGTACGGACTTCATGAGTGATAAGAGTGTTAGGCTGTGGTGGATTGGTAACATAGATCGAGGGGCTGAAGGCTGAGGCCGCCTCTTGCATAACTCTACTGACTAGCTTTTATGCAGTCATGCGCCAAGGTTGCCCATAACCTGTCGCAGCTGGCCATCGCGCATTCTTTATCACTGTTGAGGACGCAGCGCGGATTGAGAAACGCCACAGACGTATCCCCATGCGCCCAATAGTTTTGAAAACAAAACAAAGCAGAAAGTGGACGATGCATGTGTAGAAGGATGATGCTACGCAACCGAGATGCAGCAGCTCGGAGGTGCCAGATGCCTCCAGGCTACCTCGGTACGCCACTCAGACTAGGCCTAAAGCGGACATCGTGCCCCTCCCCAGATAGTATCCAACGTGGGAAACTACCTACCTAAGTACGCCCTTCCGGAATTATATCACAGTATCATCAGAAAATCTTCCACACGAGATAGTGTTGACTAGACAGCTTGAAAGCAATTTCAAACAAATACTGCGCGATCTGAGTACATAACACCCGTGGACAGCTCGCTTTGGATGAGATCTTACTATCGGCTTTCCCTACACCCTAAAACATTCGATGCCCATATATTAGGTGCCCTGGGTACCTAGGTAAGACCTCGAACTGTTATTACATCCCCATCTCGGCGTCACCAGGCCGTGTTGTCACCAAGTCTAACGTATCCTGAATATGACATCGGGGTTGTCGCTCGTCCGTTTACGCGTAGCCTGGCCATCCATGTAGCCGTCGACATAGCTGTTGCAGATGTCAGCAGACTGTCAACTGCAAAATGGAAATAAAGTGCTCAAGCCATGACAAAAGGAGACCTACCATTCCCCGATCAAAGTGAAACACCCATCAATAGGCCGCAGCACATAGGGAACCTCGCCACCATGGAAGATTGCAATGACATCTCCTACGGCCGTGTGCGCTGGCACGTTCGCCAACAATTTTGAATCTGTCTTTGCCAAGCATCTTCTGGCCCTAGATCCCCGAGATTCGAGCTCAGACAGTAGCCGCGATGCGTTCGGAAGCTCTGTGAACCAGTCCCGCGATTGTGTGGTCATGCGTTGGAACGCACAGAGTGGGTTTTCTCGACAGCGGTCTTCTAGCGCGACGCGGACTAGTGACTCTCGTTCGAACTCTACAATCCTGCTATTGCGCATGATGTCGGGGATCTTGGCTACGTGAGCTATGTTGCCAATGAGCCATCCTTCAGCGCAAAGTATTTCTCCGTCCACCACATATGTCCGAATCGCTGCGCTGGCCCCATACAGCTTAGGCTGCTTTGTGATAGCATCACCAGGTGCTAGTGGATGGTCCTCGATATCAGTCCACGTGGGCACCCAGGAGGGCATCATGGGCCAGAACTCTCTTGGTCCGTCGCTAATCATGGAGAGCACATGATAATTCTGAGAACGCCGCAACAAAGTTGTTGCCAAGTATGTCATTGTATCATAGAATGATACCCGATAGTCGATTTCGATACCACTTGTTTCTACCGTGCTCAGAAGAGGTAGTATGGAATACAGCGTATCCGAAGGTGCAGTGCAAAAATTATTGCGGAACATGTACAGAAGCTCTTCCAGTTTGGATAGGGGTCCATGGAGTTGCTGAGCCTCCCGCAGCTCCTGTACAAACGAGAAGAAGCTAATCGCAGAAAGCGTTTCCTGGCCGGGCTGGCTTTTGTTGAGATCAATCGTATGCCGCCGGACAAGGCGCATCAGATCTGTCCAGGTCAAACTGACTTGTGCCCACTGCACACGGACATCTTGAGCTAATATGAGCTCTTGTAGAATCCAGCGACGGTGCCAGTATGCCTGAGAATACAGACTTTGCAGGCATTTCGTTGAATGTGTATCGTTGCAGCCTTTTTTCGGTAGCCAGACTTGTGTCGTATTGGCGTATCGTACGATATCCCCCATCTGGGCCACCTGGATATTTTTTTCCACATCGCTATCCGGATCGATACATATGGCATCCACCCAGAGTAACATAGGCTTTTCGCTGCTTCTGAGCCCAAGCAATGCATCGAATAGGTTTGACATTGCCCGAACATCTTGACGGTTTACTTGAATAAGTCTGTCACGCGCAGACCTTCCCCAGACATAGGATAGATAGTCGTATCTTGCTCGATTCTCTAGATGGTCCACTATTAGTGAGCATCGAACTTGAGCTCCAAGGTGCGCTGCTGGATGTAGGATGAGCAATCTTATGTATCCAGGATCGGCGGGATAGTATAAGCGTATCCTGTATTCCCAAGAAGTTTCCGCATAGGGCTCGGCACCATTGTGGCCAGGATTTAAATCTTCCTGATCCTTCGTGATCCTTGACAAGGCATTGAACAACACCTTATAAAGGTGGTGATCAAGACAGCTATGTGCAATGCTTCCGACGAAATCTCGCAAAAAGTCGCAGTCATCATAGATTCTCAGATTGGAGAATTCGACAGAGTTACGAATCTTTGACGCTAGTGCTGCTGTCGTGGCCTGTCGCGCGTATGGACTATTCTCCGATGACTGAAGGTAAGCGGCCACATGTAATGGCCAGGCTCGATCTGCGTATTCTATCATGGTAGTGTGGGTTGCACTGCTTAGTGAGTGCTCTGATGTTTCCACGAGGTAGATGAGACATGCTTGAGACATGTATTCACTGGCGGAATGTCGCTCGAAGAAGTGTGTGTCAATCTGGTAATGAGCAGTATCCAGACGCTGCAGATATTCACTGACAGAGAAGTGTGCTAGCGTAATGGTGTGGGTGCGGGGTTCAATGACCATTTCTTCGTCTTCCGAGAGAATTGGCTGGATACGCACCAGACCACTCAGATATTCCACAACGTCGAGATACGGAAGGTGTTGCCGTGTTTCAACGTCGAACAGCTCTCCTGAAGGCGGATATATGGCACAAGCTTCGACCAGGTCCTCAACCCAGAATGAACTAGCTGCGAACATGATCCAACGCAGTGCTTTGAAAACGACTTCCTGCATGCGGTCCCTTGGTATTTGGTCGAGGATCTGGTCGTAGAAAGGATAAAGGTCCGTAGGGAGTCCGTTGAGGAGATGCTCTAGTTCAGAAGGCATGAAGCTCCTTCGTCTAGACTTGACAAGCTCGTCGACGTAAAGACTGGCTAGTCGGAACCTAGGTTTGACGTAAGTTGTTTACATGTTAACGAAGGAATGCTCAGCTTTGACTCACATGCCTGCGGCCTTATCAACAACTCGATCGGCTAACTTCTCTCTATCGGCTTTGATCAATCTTGTGCCCTTTTCGAGTCGCACACCTACTGCAGTCCTAATATCCTCATCAACTCTAGAGCGAGGTATAACTGTTCTATGCCAGCCTAATCGCGAGTGACAGAGCGGCAGCAACCGATCATCGTGGCGCGTGAAAAGCGCTACTCGCACGCGCAATCCACAACCGGTTTTGATTGCAGCCGTCAATCTGTTAAGGAGTTCCATGTTCGTGATCTGCGACTCAAGCGGGATCTCATCCAGGGCATCTATAGCCAGAACTACAGATGTCGTTGAGTCGGTTGAGCCAGTTGCGTTGGTTTCTCCCAGAGAAACCAGTACATTCATGATGAGATCATTGATGTCCGCAATTTCCGATGGCGACACATGTGCTTTTCGCGCTTTTACTATGGCTTCAGGGATCGGCTCAGCTGAACACAAGTACGCCAGGATGGTGTACGTCAGGAACGTAACGTTATGCGTGTAGTCGTTGTTGTAGGAAAATATCAATGGAACTACTATCTGTCTGCTGTCGTCATGTCGTCGAGCCCTGGTCAAACGTTGTATGACCAAAGCACACAGGATGCTTTTGCCACTTCCAACTAGAGAGATGTCAGTGAAAGCCTTCTTGAGGTATGGTCTACAAGGTGCTTTAATAACATCTAGATCGGTGGATTGTGACCACCACAGCGTCTCAGATGAAGTGAGTCCAACAAGAAATGCGACAAAAGGATCCGGTATGACGCCATGAACCAGGACTAACACTAACCTTCACCAGTCAACCAGAGACTGTCTTTAGAAGACGCTAACCATATTGGAATAACTTCATCGAGAAGCCATGATCCGCAGCCTGGTACGGCAACGAAGCTATTCAGGATTTTCGGTTGGCTTCTTCCTTCGGTCCACTCCATGAACAACCATGGTGCGAACCATCTCTGGATGGCTTCGCGTTCGCCACCTACTGCCGGTTAATTTCCACAGCTATGGCAGGAGTGATGGGTAGTCTTGCCAGAATCGCCAAGATTGAGCTGGATGTTAGACCCGATCTGCGTGATGCCGTGCTCCTTCGTCACGACATTTCCGACTTCCTGTTGAAATGCCATTG
Source organism: Alternaria infectoria (assembly GCF_024043175.1). Classification (NCBI taxonomy): domain Eukaryota; kingdom Fungi; phylum Ascomycota; class Dothideomycetes; order Pleosporales; family Pleosporaceae; genus Alternaria; species Alternaria infectoria. The sequence continues at coordinate 102,191 of NW_026250729.1, read as the reverse complement.
TGGTGAAGAAACTCAATATTATTCAGTATGAAGACGTTTCCATCGCAAACCGTTTGACCATCGTCCTCGGACAGACATAAGTTCAAAAGTCAGCGCAGCGTTGTGTTCAGCCTGTCTGTCAGCCGCTTGAGCTAACCAAGGTGACGTGTTCGGATTCATCCAGAAGTAGCCACAGCTGCGGCTTCGCCTCAGCTCTCATGGTTCTCTGACTGTTGGTGCGTTAGCGTACGCCCGTATGCAGCCACATGCGGGGCTGTGTGCATCGCAGCGACAACTGATGATCCAATAGGTCCGAAGGACTGCTCACCGGACACCACTCCTCACCATTGTGCGAGGCAGACATTCAGCTCGTGGCTGTTGCTAGGGCGTTACGGAGAGCTTCAATTGCGCCGCAGTGATCTGCGTACAGAATGGCGCTACATGACTTGGTATATGACATGCGCCGCCCTCTGGCTGAGCGGTTTCAACTCACCAAATACAAACCGTACAGTCCCTCAGAGTATGTCTGTGATCGGAGAAGCAGCCGCCATCATTGGCATCACTGATGTTGCCATTAAGAGCATCAAAGGCCTCTACGACTTTCTCCGAGCAATCGACGATGCCCCCGAAGAAATTGCACTTATTCGCGTCGATGTAAAAGACTTACATGCCAAACTTTCAGGCTTAGAGTTCTTATCCAAAGCCGACGCTAGAACGGTCGATGAAGTCAAAGAGACCGGCATTGCGAAGGTGATCAACGACTGTGGGACGCAATGCGACGAGTTCGAGAAGCTGGTGGTGAAGTGGATCAAACATGATGACAAGAGCTGGCGAGATAAAATCCGAGTAGCCTTGAACCAGTCTAGGATACAAAAGTACAAAGGGGTGTTATGGTCAGCGGCAAGAGACCTCGACTCGGCGGTAGGCATTTTGACGCTGTAAGTTCCTATCGCATCCAAAACCCTGATGGAAGCTGATATCTCTGGTAGAAAAATCAATGTGTCGAACCGATCGCCGGAACAGCAGGCTGCCTCGATGAACCAGCTGAAGGAAGCAATGGTATCGTGGGCAGTGGAGGCCGATGCAAGGCGCAATGACGTGCCGCCGCGTTTGGTTGCAATCGCCGAATCCGACGAAGACGAGGCGGAGTACGTACAACAGGAGTTGAAAGCGGGCGATACTGCCCTGGAGGAATTCATACAACGCTGCAAGGCCACTACGGCTCATCTTCAAGCGATCAAGTTGGACCTACAGATCGGGGACATCAACACCGGAGAAGGAGGCTATGCGCAGGTAGGGATGCCATTGGAGGCGGTGGAGAAGGTGAGCCGGCATCACGTCGGAAACGTTACGACAGGGAAGAAAGGCACGTCTCAGATTGGCATCTATCCGGCCAGCAATAAGGCTGGCAGTACAGGCGAGGCTGGCGTTGGCACGAGAAATCACCCGGGCACGGGATGAGTTCACGGCTACGCGCTGCGCGTGTCCGCCCCGCACTAGGCCCAATCAACGATGAGCGCCTTCCACGTGGGCATCTCATCACACACATGCTTTCAAGAACCAGAATGGCAATCTTTACAATCAATATACATGGGCTCTCTAGCCGAGATGCGAAGCGATGCAGTCTATCAAGCGATCGTCACAGTCTCCACCGATCTACGCGGACACTGTCGGCATGTCGTGAGCATCCCTTGATCCAACGCGGTTGCCCTGCGAATACTAACATTCGCAGCCTCAGCTTCAGGAAACAAAGCTGGCATAACCAATGCACTATGGCCTAAATGATCTAGCAAGCGCTACCGGGAGACTTCCGGGTTCACCCAGTCGAATCAGAGGATATCACTGCTACCCGGAAACCGCTCATATCACTTCCACATCTCGAGATGCTGAACGTCCCATCCCTCTACCGCAAACAACCCTCACAAACACCACCGCCCCTACCCTCAACTCAAACATCCGACCCCAACCTCAACCTAAACCACAAAACCCACACCCTCCCCTCCGGCAGCATCGCCCACATCTGGACCCCCTCCCTCTCTTCTCCCTCTGTCGCAACAATTATCCTCCAACACGGCTACGCAGAATACTCCTTTCGATACCTAACATCCCACTCCACCCTAATCCACCACCTCCTCGCCGCTTCCTACACAATTTACGCCCTCGACCTGCACGGCCACGGCACCTCTCCCGGCCACCCCCGCGCCGTCGTCCACGTAGGAAAAGCCGTAGCCGATCATCTCGCACTCCGCCGACATGCTGTTGAGCAAGGAGGGGGAAGACCGATTGTGTTGTTCGGGCATTCACTGGGCGGGTTAATTACTGCGGGGAGTATGGTAGAGGATCGAGAGGGCATTGAAGGGGTGGTACTGACGAGTCCCGCGTTCCCAGGCCCCTTCCCCTCCGCCGCTCGCGCAGCTGTCGGCGTCTTAGCACGCACAATACCCACAGTCTCCATACCAGGCCGCGCGGTGCCCATCTCCGGGCTCACACGCCGTGCGGTCGAGATAGAGAGATACCTATCCGATCCTCTGTATTCTAAGAAATCGATATGTTTCCTAACGGCTGCGACGGCCGTGGATGTTGCAGACAGTGTTAGAGCGAAGATAGGGGCGTGGACAGTGGCGACGTTGGTGGTGCATGGGGATGAGGATGCGTATTGTGATTGGAGGGGGAGTGAGAGGTTTGTGGCTGGGATAGGGAGTAAGGAAAGGTTGTTTGAGGTGGTTGGAGGGGGGAGGCATGAGTTGTTGAATGATGATTGTGGGGAGGAGGTGTTGGAGAAGGTGATGGCGTGGATTGGGGGACGGGTGTAGAGATGGGTCGTTGGTGACTGCGTAAGAGTGTATGATTGATATGCTTTAAACGCCGCCCAATGCAATATCATCCTAGGCTATAGCGATGCATAGCAAGACGAGTCAGACTAGTGATTATACAAGATGTTGATATCCGTGTCTCGTTCTACATGATTGTGGATGAGCGCGGAATTAAAGTGGTATCGTCCTTTGCGCTCAGAAGTGGGGTCATCTTGCAGAAAAATGTGCAAGTTGAAATCAGAGCCATCGCCCAAGCCGCTTGCGCTGATGATCTCCTTCTTGAGAAAAACACTGGACATGTCTAGACAGTGCTTCCACTGCTGAACACCTTGCCGAAAGCATCTCCCTCTTCCATACTCAGCCCCTCATCTAGGATGTCGTGCGCCATGTTGACGACCTCATCTTCGATCCCTGCTTCTAGCACTAAGCCCTCACTGAAGGCTAGCCGCGTCAGTGCAACGAGATAGGCATGATGACCACCTAGCGTATTCACCAACTTGCTCTTGATGTCAAAATCGGCATTCGTCGTCGCGACGTGATAAATCAGCTTCATAGTCGCATTGATGGAATCGACCTTTCGCTCTTGAGTCGGTGAGATGGGATGCCGATACAAACTCGTTACGCAATGGTCGAGGTACTTGATCAGTCGACCAATGCAGAGGCCGTTCTGAGCTAGACGACTAGAGCCGTATTCTGGGATAGAGAACTGCGTCAGGACTGAGATGACGAGCAGGCGAAGGTCCCAGAGGTCGGCTTCGGAGATAGCTAAAGCTTCATCGAACGAGGCCAAAGGATCTGGAACGGGCTTAGGCACCTCGGTGAAGAGGTTGGTGAGGCGATGGACCAGGGCGTCTTCGTTACTTGCTTGGTTGTCTTGGGCGGAATCTGCGAAGGTTATGGGTCCTATTGAGGTGGAAAGTGCAGAGGTGCCAAGTATGCGCAACATGAGCGTGATTTGGGCATGTGGCTGCTCTTTGACGAGGAGCATGATGGCGAAGCTTGAAGGAATCGCTTGCCATAGACGAGCTATCGCTGTGGAATCTATTGAAGACACGCAGCTGCTCGCGATCAGGTACAGCAACTCGAGACAGTCTTCAACATCGATGTGAGATGCAATCTCTTGCTGCTTCGGGGAGTAGAGATCGGCAACGGCCTTCTCACCCCCTTTAGCTGCTTTGGAAATAGGGTCCGCCACGAGATCAACAAAGGCGATGATGAGCGGTACTGCGCGCTCTGTAATCTTGACGGCAGTCTCGATCGGCTCGCATGCGAGGATGAAGTGCAGCGCATCGAGTATCAGAGATGTCGGAGCATAGTACTTCTCGGACTGACAACGCTTCCACAGGTCGAGGAAGATGTGACATATTTGTACTGCTAGCTCGTGCACATCAGATGTGTTTATCTTCGCCAGAGCATCATACACGATCGAAGATAGTTTCTTGGATGGCTTGGACGGGAATGCATGCGACGTGAGTGCTTCGAGGACGCGATCGGTGCCATTTGACGATGGATGTGACAGCAGGCGGTGTAGCAGAGTGAATCGACGGTCGTCGCGTCGAAAGTGCTCGAGCAGTGCGGCGTCTATGACAGGGCCCACGGCTGGTGCTGGCTCTATCTCTCTGGGCCGAGTTCGCGGTTCGCTCAGCTGTAGCGCAGGCAGTGGTATGGGGCTTTGATCGATAGCCTGCCGCTTCCTCTTGCCGGCTTGCTTTGGCGTCGCCGTCTTCTGCCTCTCGCGGTACTTTGACGGTGATGCCATGACAACGTCGTCGTCGTCAAACCCATCGCCAAGTGGGCCTCTCGTCTTCTGCGCCCTCTTAGGTGTGCCGGCTGGACTGATTGCCTGCGCACCTGACTTTGGTCGTGAGGGCATGGTTCTGCCAGGCCGTCGCGCCATGACAGACTCTCGCGCCTCGTGCTGATTGAACATGTTGTCCGTCTGCACCGACTCCTTCTCGCGCCGCAGCTTCTCCATCTCGGCACGCAGCTTGGCCAGTTCGGTGCTGTGCGACTGCTGCTGGTCCGCCAGCTGGCGCTCGTGTTTGCGGTTTTCGGCATCGTAGCGCCTTCGAAGGGTATCGGCCTCGCCCGCCTTGGTCTGCAGCTTCCCCTTCAGCTCCTCGGCTTCTCGCTTCTCGCGCGCCTTGTCTTGCTCTAACTGCGATGATCAGCGGGGCGTCTACAGACTGAGGTGGACGTGTCGCACCTTCTTGATGCGTTGCAGCAGCGCATTGGGGTCAGCCTGAGACCTGCGTGGCTGCTCCTCCACTTCCATCTGGTCATAATGGCAATGCTCGATAATGTCGTTGATGTTGTCATCGATGTGACTGTCGTAGCCCTCCTCGTCCAGCGCATATAGAGGCGGCGGACTATGCGCATCGTCCAGGTTGACTACCTCGTCGCCATCGTCGGGGCCGTAGTCGGACTCTGGCTCCGTGTCGGGCTGGTGCTGTGTCGCGCGGATGGCGCTCGCCTCGAGATGCTGCAGGGCGTCGGCGGGAAGGTCGTCGAGGTCATCGTCAGAGAAGTCGTCGAAGTCGTCGTCAGCCATTGTCGGTCCATCTGCCAGCGGGCCTGCGCATGAGCATGTCCCAAAGCGGTCGCGATGCGGGGCGCATGGACGCGTTGTTGGCGTGTTGGCGTTGGCGTGTTTGGGTGCTAGGGAAATTCACATGCAGGCTGCAGGGTCGCTAAGCTAAGCGGCGGTGCCATGACGCAAGCTGCCCGTGGTTACTTGTCCGCCAATTTCACTACTTGGCCCAGTCGAGCCTGCCGCCAACACCACCTCCTTCACCCACCCCGCCCTCACCCATCGCGCCTTCCCCTCCGGCCTCGCCCCGGCTGCCCCTATACCCCCCAAGGATACCAGGCGCAACCGCCCTCTCCTCCTTCACCATGGCGCGCCCGAGAAAGGACGTCAAGTTCAACCACCAGGTCCGCAGCGCCAGCAACGGCAGGGCGCGGAGACCCTCGCAGAGCATGTCCGAGTACAGCGACCCGGGCAGTCCGACTATCAAAGAAGAGACGGCCCCTCCCGTACGTTGGCAGCCCTCTGCCCACGTCTCCCCAGCTGACAGCGCCAGGCCTCCGAACAGCCCCCCCAGACCGAGTACGAGAAGAAGAAGGCCAACTTCATAACGCGCACAACATGGACCCTCGTCATGATTGCCGGCTTCTTCTGGGCCCTCGGCGCCGGCCATCTCTTCATAATCATCATCGTCACGGCAGTGCAGGTCATATCCTTTAAGGAGGTCATCGCAATCGCAAACGTGCCCAGCAAGGCCCGCAGCCTGCGCTTCACCAAGTCGCTGAATTGGTACTTCCTCGGCACCGCCATGTACTTCCTCTATGGCGAGAGCGTCATATACTACTTCAAGCACGTCCTGATGGTGGACCGTCTGCTGCTGCCCCTGGCCACTCACCACAGGTTCATCTCCTTCATGCTGTACATTATCGGTATGTTCCCAGCCCCCACGATGTATGTCGAAACTAACCTCCCCAGGCTTCGTCTTCTTCGTCTTCTCGCTCCAGAAAGGCCACTACAAGTTCCAGTTCACCCAGTTTGCTTGGACGCACATGGCCCTCTTCCTCATCGTTGGACAGGCGCACTTTGTCATCAACAACATCTTCGAAGGATTCATCTGGTTCATTCTCCCCGTCTCCATGGTCATCACCAACGACATCTTCGCCTACCTCTGCGGTATCACGTTTGGACGGACACCCCTCATCCAGATTTCGCCCAAGAAGACATGGGAGGGCTTCCTCGGCGCCTGGTTCTTCACTGTTATCTGGGGTATGCTCGTTGTCCACTTCCTCGGCGACTACAAGTACTTCATCTGCCCTGTCAACGATCTGGGCGCAAACATCTGGTCCGGCCTCGAATGCAGGCCAAACCCGGTCTTCATCGCGCGCGACTATACCGTTCCCTTCCTTCCTGAGGGTCTCCCCATCCCGCGAACATTCAACATTATGCCAGTGCAATTCCACGTCATCATGCTCGGAACCTTTGCTTCTCTCATCGCGCCTTTCGGTGGCTTCTTCGCTTCTGGCCTGAAGCGCACCTTCAAGATCAAGGACTTTGGCGACTCCATCCCCGGTCACGGTGGAATGACTGACCGCATGGACTGCCAATTCATAATGGGCTCTATCGCTTTCTTCTACTACTCGAGCTTCATCGCCGTGCACCACACCACAGTCGGTGGAGTGATTGAAGCTGCCATCACTGGACTCACATACGAGGAGCAAATGGAGGTTGTCAAGATCATGAGCAAGCACTTGGTAAACCAAGAAGTGATATCACCAAAGGTACGTGGTACTTGTCTCCCGACATGAGCATAGACTAACATCTATAGGTACTGGAACTTCTTTCAGAGCAAGTGGTGAGGAGGTGAGCACATATTTGTGCGGGTTACGATGGACTATAGGTATTTAGGGATGGGAAGAAACGCTACGCCTGACGCTGTTTCGATATAATACGGTACGGGAGGGGCATGGGCTTTGCATGAGACGTGTTGGTATTTGGGCGCATATACCCTTTTTGCGGCTTGGCACGGGATAGGAAAAGCATCTGGAAAGTGCATATGTGAATATAATTACAAACTAAGCTCTTACCCACGTTTCATTCATGGTGATGCTCAAGTCGCAAGCAGACATGACGAACCGAGGCGCGCGCACGGACGCAACATGTTACGCTGCGCGCATTGAAACTTTGGCAGTGCACATCACCCACGCCAATGCCACCCCGCCCTTTCGTGAACGACGGCCTGTGGCGATGCCTGTGTCCGGGGTTTCCGTCGAATGCTGGAACGACACCGTCCGTTGCAAGAGGAGGAGCTAGACTGCTACAGCGCAATGCATCGCGAAAAGATGCCATAGCCCACTGCAGCCGCCAACTGCGTACCTACAACCGCTCCAGCGCACCCTCTACAGCAAATGACACTTTCTTCTCTCAGCCCGGGGCTGCCCTGAACGGTTTCCGGTCTTTTGCAGAAAAGCCTCGCGCCTTCCCTTCGCAGACCTCACGAGACAGGCCTCCGCTCGCCCAGCTCCCGACCTACATCCTATACGAACATGTGCGGGCCGAGGGCGCCAAGGGAAACTTCGACGAAGTCATGAACATCTGCAGGGTGTTGATCAAAGACAGAGGGGAGGTGCCGAACCGGGAGATGTACACAGCCGTACTACACAGCTTCGTCGACTCCGTCAATGGCACGGCGGGGAAGGTCCGCAAGGTGCTGGAAGAGATGGGCTTCTGGGACGAGACCGATGGATCTCTGACCGGAAAGCCAAGGATCTTGCTGGATGCACGGGGCTGTGAATGCGTGCTTGAGGTGCTCGCAGTTCACCCGGATTACCTCCTCCGCACCGACATCCTCGAATACATGAAGTCGCGATGGTTCATGCCATCGGACCGTGCGCGCAACTTCATCATAGCCGGGATGCTACGCGAGCGACATTTCGAACATGCCCTCGAGTTGCTGGAGGAGATGGTCAGGAACAAAGCACGCGTGGAGAGTTGGCTGTTTGACAAGGCTATATGGATGCTGCTGGAGTTTGGCGAAGTCGAGGAAGCATTCTACGTGCTGAGTCTCAAGGAAGGTGTGCATAGCAAGAGTAGCGGAACAGGTACCGTTCAGCTCAGTATCGCTCTCTGGGGCGCGTTGCTAGATGCCGCGGCGCACAAACAACTTGTAAGTGGAACCTGTGTCATGCATTCTAAGGGAAGTTGCTAACACCGTGAAGCTTGCAGAGACGACCCTTGTGTGGATTGCGCAAGTCCAGCCGGGCTACCTGAAGCCTGGCACCGGTACCTGCCTGCACGTACTCACTCTCGCCTCACGACACGGAGACATCCAGCTCGCTACCGATGTCTTTCGCGTCCTGACCGAACGAGGTACAACGTTCACCTCGCAACACTATGAACTGCTCATATCCACATACCTCAACGCCAACGACCTCCAAGCAGCTTTGTCTGTTATCCTCATCATGGTTGATTCCAACTTGAAGGTCAACTCTGGGACCTGTGATCCTCTCTATTGGTATCTGTCCGCGAAAAGTCACAACGATGACAGCAGACCCATGCAAGCCTTCAGATATCTGCAAGACTTTGAGACTTCTGGCCGCAAAGTTCCCACCGCTGCCGTCAATGCATGCATCAAAGCTAGCATCGCAAACAAGCGCCTGGAAGAGGGCATCGAGATTTATAAAGCCCTACACACGGTATCTCATGCTGGCCCGAACACAGAAACGTTCAACATCCTGTTTCAAGGCTGCCATAGATCCGCTCGCAAGGAGCTTGCCATGTTCTTCGCAAACGAGATGGTCAAGTTGGGTCTCAAACCGGACCGCATTACGTATGATCGCCTGATCCTGGTGTGCCTAGAATCGGGTGACCTGGAAGATGCTCTGCTTTACTATGAGGAGATGCGGTCAACGGGTGCGACAGCTGGCAAAAAGGGTCCCTTGAAGCCTAGAAGGAAGACGTGGGAGACGTTGATCCACAGATGTGTATTGAAGGGCGACGAGAGGGCTGTTGCGCTGTTGAAGGATTACAAAGCTAGTGTGGAGGAACCGCGAATCGCAGTGGAGCGAGCTGTCATCGATCGTTTCGAGTATGGCATCATACCGACCAATCTGGCGGAGATCGGACGAGCGACATCCGAGCAGACAGCCGAAGCTGTCAAAGACCGACATGGCAAGCCGGAGGCTGGTCAAACCCCAGACGCTGACTCGGAAACGTCGGAGGGACGAAGTGGGGCAGAGCCTGAAGGAACGAGCTCGAGTGCGAACACCGAGACGGGGACACAGAGAGCCGAATCCGTTGACGGGCTTTCACAGCTTATGAGAGTTAGCAAGAGCACCAAGCAGTACTAGAGTCTGAGCATTCATGCAAAGCAATCAGCAGGTCAGACATCGACTGAGGTCTGGCCAAGCAATAACAAGCTACACTATCGTCTCGCACAAAGTCTTATCTGGCCGCATGCGCAGGTACATACTTTCAAACTTACCGGCGGTTTCTTGCTGTCTTCTAGCCGACCCCACGGGTGTGGAGCAATCAGGCAGATTCCCTGGTTATCCAGCTGTCGTTTCATCATCAAATCTGGGCCGGCGCACTACTCACGCGCGTTGAGCAAATTGCGTCTCTCGCCCGAGCTGCCTGCTGCCATCTTCCGATGTTACGGAGCGCGCACGGCGATGGTGGGGATAGAACAAGTACCGAGGCCGCAATGCGAACCAATCGCGCCGCACGCGTATCAAGGTTTTTAAGCACCTAACGTCTTCTTGGAAAAGCTTAAATCCTGCCGCAGAGCCTCAGTACAAATTCGGCCCACATGAAGCCTCAACCGTCATGATAGCGCTGCGACAAGGGCGTAAGGATTTTTCCTCCCCAGCCGCTCGCTTTGAGGCGAGCGACGCCGAACTATGGCCGCGGACGCAGTCGCGCCCTGCTTCGTGGTCATGCTGCGAGTCAATTCCCGCAAGCACGGACTGCAGACCGGTCAAGAAATTCGAGGCCGTTTTGTGGAGGGTTACCTGCTAGTGTTGCGGTGTATGGGGTCGGTGCTAAATCGAGGCATCCGGTGCAGCTCGCTGGCTGGCTATACCTGTATCTCCGGGTCAGGGTGTTTACCCCCCCAAAGGCGGAGCACTAAGGCCGCTCAATAATGCATTGACTGGAGTTTGTCTCCATGGTAGTGTGCCCACATTGCAGGATATTGTGGGGTGCGCTTCTGGAGTACAAGTACTGAGCTGCTGTCCATCCCGTCCCCTTCTGTAGTCCCCTCCTCTCCCCTCTGAATCTTCCTCCCTTCGTCAATCTTCACCATGGGACTCAGCGGAAAGACTCTCCAGACGGCACAATTGTTGCTCGTCGTTCTGCCAGCTTTCGTGCTGTTCGGATACAACCAGTCTGGTGTGGGTGGTCTGTTGTCTCTCCGTGACTGGAACGACCACTTCCCGGAAATCGACACCATCGATGCTACCGGCGCGGAGAAGAGCAGCAACTCGACCAAGCAAGGTGCCGTCGTCGCTACCTTCACCATTGGTGCTCTCTTCGGTGCTCTGTCTTGCTCCTGGATTGGCGACATCCTCGGACGACGAAAACTCATCTTCGGTGCCGCATTCTTGACTCTCGTCGGCGAGATCCTACAATGCACTAGCTTCCAGCTCGCGCAATTCGTCGTCGGCCGCTTCATTCTAGGATGGGGAGTCGGAGCTCTCAGCGCTACTGTCCCAGTCTGGCAATCCGAATGCTCATCGTCTGCCAACCGTGGTAAGCACGTTGTGCTCGACGGTTGCTTCATCTCTCTTGGCTACCTCCTCGAAGCATGGATCAACCTTGGATTCTTCGAACAGGATAACCTGCCTCTGCAATGGCGTATCCCGCTCGCCATTCCCACCGTCATCTCCCTGGTCCCCATGGCCGCCGTTTTCAGTATCCCTGAATCACCTCGCTGGCTGGTCAACAAGGGACGCGTTGAGGAAGCTCGCCTCAGTCTTTCCAGCTTCAAGGGCTTGGATCTGCACGACCCCGAGATCACAGCTGAGATCAGCGGCATCGAACTCGCACTCGAGGAAACTGGTCGCAGCGCAGCAAAGATGAGCGACATCTTCACTATGGGCAAGGACAAGCTGTTCTACCGCTTCTCACTCTGCATCTTCCTCCAGTTCCTGCAGCAGATGTGCGGTAGCAACCTCATCTCCACCTACTCAACCGTAAGTCCACACGCCCCTAGCTATGCAACCCAGTCCTAACACAGCTCAACAGATCATCTTCCAACAAGGTCTCGGCCTCGATTCGGAAACCTCGCGCATCCTCTCCGGCGGCGCACTGACCTGGAAGTTCCTCTCCTGCTTCGTAGCCTTCTTCACCATCGACCGCTTCGGACGCCGCAAGCTCTTCATGTTCAGCGGCGCGGGCATGGCCTCCTGCATGTTGGCTCTCGCCGTCGCATCCAGCTTCCCCAAGACAAACCAATCGGCCCAGATCGCCAGCGCGCTCTTTGTGTTCCTCTTCAACTTCTTCATTCCGATCGGTTTCCTCGGAGCGAACTTTTTGTACTGCACGGAAGTTGCGCCGACGAGGCTGCGGGTGCCTATGGCAGGTATTTCCACTGCCAACCACTGGCTTTGGAACTTCGTCGTCAACATGGTCACGCCCGTTGCCATCGAAACTATCGGCTGGCAATACTACCTCGTCTTCCTTATCATTTCCGCTATCATTCTGCCGGTTGTTTACTTCGGGTACCCGGAGACCATGGGTCGCAGTCTGGAGGAGCTGGAGATGATGTTCACAGAGGGTACGAGCATTCCGGCTATTGTGAGGGAGAGCCGCAAGCCGTTTACTAGTCCTCTTCCTGAGCATATGCTCGAGAAGGGTGGGAAGGATGTTGATGAGGAGGAGTACGTGCACTGAGCACGTGGAAGATAAAGAAGCATGCTGGTATATAAGCTTGAAGTGTCTATGTCATCGCAGAATACTAGCGATGCTATGAGTATATGAAATGAATTACGATGAAACTAAAGAAATCATCTACATAATGGTTGTGTATCATCGTGTCAACTGTGCCTGTATTCTCGATTGTGGTAAAGGACGAACATCACAGACGCGCAGCTCTGCGACCTCCTCTCACCGGTCGCACGAGATTCCAAACTGTTGAATGACTCTTCGTTCGGTCCTTGTTGTCTGATCATCGCCGCGATAACCCCGGATTTTTAGATCGACATCTTAATTCTATCTTTATATTCCGGGAATGATCGAATGGCAAACTACAAACTACACGTTGAACTAAGTCGCCTCAGCCTTCTTGAACGCAGGATAAGCATAACACTACACGATACAAGCAACCAAAGCCACAATGACTCCGGAGAGTTGTCCAAAATGACATCATCCGATCTGCAAAAAGGGTCCTAACGCTAACCCTTTCTCGGCCACCCCGCCTTTGCGCAGTCGCCACCGGGGCACTGCGATAGGCTGAGTCGCAGGATGGTTTGCCTGTTTGGTGATTCTGCTTACATGTCTCGGTCATTTATCCAGATTATGCGACTGGATTGGAATCTAATCGTGTGGTGTCAAGCTCGTGCCGAGCTGGGAGCTAGCCACAGCCAGCCCTGGCGGGGAGGCTATGTAGGTAGGTAGTACCTCGTATTCGGTTGCTCAGCCATGTGAGGTGGTTAGTTGGAGGCAGCGAGGAAGATCGTGGGAATAAGGTAATTCTACTATTGATGACCGGATATATAACCAAGCGAGGACGCTATTGCTTGGTGGTGGTGTTATAGCTGTCAGACACATCGCACCTGCATCTATAAGCCGCAAACTGTCCAAGAAAATACGCAACACCACCTGGACTACTACTCCACTACAAACAACAACGACAACGACACCAACCATGACAGAAGCAACCCCCAAAACAAACGACTACTACGCCCCACCCTCCTCCACCCTCGACACACCCCCAACCTACCCCTCCACCACCACCTCCCCACCAACCTACACAACCGTCGCCCACGCCCTAACCACCCTCTCGGAAGGCGACCCCGACGAAACAATCCCTGTCCCCATGATCACGCGCACCCTCGCCTTCTCCCTCCACAACTACAACCCGTTCTCCCGCAAACAAGGCGAAGTGCGTCAATCGATAATAATCCGACAGATGAAGCGCTCCTACTACAATGCGCATTATGCCAAGGACGCGGAGGGAAATTTTGTGGGCACGGGAACCCCGGCGCCGGATCTGGGGCTGGTTTTCGTGCCGGGGAAGAGCAGTAGTGAGGATATGCTTAAGCAGGCGAATGAGGTTGCGCTTGAGGTGCAGAGACGGAGGGGGAAGGGGATTGGCAAGTTTGGGATGCCGCAGGATGGTCCGGAGGGGGCTATGATGGGGATTGCGCCGCCTGGGGGTATGTGAAGGGGGAAATGGCTGTTCTGAGTTTGGGTAGTTGGATGGGAATGGGCGAATTGGGTGGAGTTTGGAGTCTGTTATTTAATACCGTGTCGATAACGACTTCGTCAACAAATGTGAGAATTTGCCATGTTCTAGGTCTAGTAGTAGCCCTTGTCATCCCACGGACTCCTCCTCTTAGCCCACTCCTCAATCGGCGTCAGCTTGACTCCTAGTCCTTCCACCACAGGTTCCATATCAACATTGAACGGCTCATCTTCTGCCTCGTTGTAATATGTATACGCCTTGAACATCTGACTAACAATCGTGTCCGTATCCAGACCACGCCCCTGCATCGCCTTGCCAATCTTATCGCAAAAGTCTGCAACCGTCTGGTTCTCATAACTCAGCTGCTTGTCCCAGGCTCTCGACAACTTCTCGGTCAGTTGGGAAAGAACAACGGTTTCAGCACCGCCGACAGGAATGTCGCGGCCAGCAAGCTCGGGATGCTCCATAGCGGCCATCATGATCTGCGCGACATCGTGGTGACAGATCCACGACACGCGCAGGTCGGGCTTGTGGCAGTAGACAACGGTGTTGCGGTCGCGGATCGGAGGTAGAGCCCAGCCTTCGAGGAGATTGTCGAGATAAACCACGGGCTCAATGCTGATAGTCGGTACAGACTCCCTCAACAACCTCCTCATCTCCCTCCGATCTTCCTGGGCTACGATGTCTTGAGATTCCTTCGGTACCGGCATACTCGTGTTGAACAGAATCAACGGGACGTTTGCCTTCTTTGCGGCCTCACCGATGTACTTGGCCGCCGCGATGATGGGCTCGGATTGGTTGAACGATGTACTCGGGAGGTTGAGAAAGACCCTGTCTGCGCCTTGGAGTACTCTTGCGATGGCATCATGGTCGGTAAAGTCTGCGGCAAACGTCTCCACGTCCTTCCCATCTACCAGAACAGGTTTCGGGTTGCGGCTCACGGCGACGACGGAGTGGCCTGCTCGGGCGAGGGCGTGGACTTGATGACGCCCTTGGACACCCGATGCACCAAAGACGATGACGCGCATTCTGGCGGTTTATGTTGCACTTTTTGGATTCGTAGGTTCTGGACGTATGTCGAAGCTGGTATATTTGTAGTACCTAGGTACGCGCCTGCGCCAGGGTCGTTGCAACTACCATGTTTGGCGGTAGTTCGGTGGGTTGCAAGTGCGGAGATTCGTGGGTCGCTCGGCCGCTGGCGAACCGGGAGGGTGTCCGGGAAAGTTTACCCGCAACGGTCGCTTAGATGTCTGGAGGTATGACGCCTGTTGAACCCCAGATTGTCTTGAGCCCTGATACGAAGCTTGGCTGTAGATTTCGCTGGACGATCCCGATATCGGATCGGAGAGTCATCATGTGAGTTCGGAGGTCCGACGACTTGTACCTGGGTAGCCTACAATCTGGGTGTTTTATCCCAACGTTAGTTTAACTCGATTTGCGACGACGACGATGGGACAGTCCATCGAGGAATATGACAGGCTATGATACATTGTCTTAGATGGGCATGGTAAATGGGCGTCGATGGAAGAATTCAAGCAAGCTACATATACAGCACGACACAGTCTCCATGAGCTTCCATCCTGAGGTCATTCACTGCAACTCGGGGAGATAGACATACCGAAGTCCGATTCGAAGCATGGGATTTTTAGCGTGAGTGTAAGAGTACCAAAGACTGGACAGAATATCAGTACCCTGCCGTTGGTCTAGACTGGCACGGCTGGATCTAGGCGTACTTCGGAAGCGGGATCCGCTTCTCGGATGGGGCATCGGAACGATGGATCTGGGCGACGGGAATAATGGACAAGACGGGAACAATGGATAGCTCACAATACCTTATCCGGTTGAACGGACACGTTGATGCAAAGCGTAAAGTAGATCATGCAGGTGGTATGTTGACAGCGGGAAGTTAGATACAGGATTACTCTTTACGCCGAGCGGCATATCGGCAAGTTCGCGCAGTGATGTAGACTAGAAGTACACACATACGTGGACTGTACTGTAAAGAGAGGTTAGAGCTATTTGCATGTATAGCCGGTGTGTGAGCAGGTTGAGAAAGCGGTGCGACATGTTGCTTGCAGAGGCCTATGATGCCTGTGCATATCGTGAAGCAATACCGGCGATATATACAGTTTCATCAAATAACCAACCAAGATCGAAGTATACACTGCTGGCACTGTCCCAAGTTGTGTAGTTTCGGCGATGCCTCCAGACCGCGAGCGGCTTCCATTCGGCTGAGAGTGTGCCACATTGTCAATGCCGCTTCTGGTTTCAGGGTCAACCCTGAGAGGGCTACAAGACTCTCTATTACGTCTGGTGAATGCTTCAGAAGACTCTACCCGACGTCGACTGGAGTAATCTCGCAGGTTCGGCATACCTGGATCCACCGGCATCTTCGGCTGCAGCCTCACGATGGTCGCTCTCGATAACCGCTATTTACTCCGCAGATTGTTGGTGCTGCGGGACGCGATGCGGAGGAAGGGCTAGCTTGGTGTACCCGTGGACCCGTTGGGAACTCGAATCGCTTCTTTATCGATTCGAGATGACGGCCCGCCACTACAAAAACTAAATTCAGCGACTTTTGGGAGAAACCGCTCCTTCAAGGACAGCATAGTTGCGTATATCGGATAGACCAGGAACTCATCACTGGTGTTCCTAGCTATCGAGACGTCCCGGAAGAGTGGATTACTCACCAGCCTTGCCCATTTCTTGGCTTTAGGGCTGACATGGTATCGGAGGCGGCGGAGACAGACTGCAGGAATGCGAGTTGACATTCTGCATATGCGACGCGATCTTCTCTTATACTGGCATGATGCTTGCAATCAGCCCCCAACAGCCTATGAGAAGTGTCATCGGATATCGGAACAGATCGTCGATCGGTCCACCCTTGAGAATGACGTCGAACATGGCGACGAAGAGTACAACTCAATACGCTTAGATCAGAGCATCGCCGAGAGCTAAAGTGCCGATATGGCACGTATCCAATTCCACGGAAAAGCTGTCTGTTCAAGTCGGCATCTTTACCTGGGTCTGAGTCGGCGCCAATGCTCATAGTGAGTGGTAGGCGCCTTGAGGTGCAAAAGAAGCGAGCTTGCGATTGAGCAGATCCGGGGACGGAAGAACGATTGGACGAGTGGGTTCACGATTTTTAGATATAGACGAAATGGAGTCTCAGAGCACCTGCCACCCACTATTTTTGGAGCCGAGTCTGAGGCAAAATACCAGACAGAGGGTTGCGGGTGACGAAGGCCAGCGGTAGCGTGATTCCAAGGTTAGCGACTGGCGTTAGGGACGGCACGTCGTGCAACGTCGAAGGTCCTCCAGGGCTCCGAGACCACTAGCGCAGAAGGCCCACCCGTACCTGATCGAGGGATCCATGGACACCACTACCGCTGGTTAAGAATGAGCGCCCGTGAACAGGTTCACCGAGATCATGCCGATGGCTCGGCTTCCCCCCGCCGCCGCACCACCAGCGTGCCGTTCCCTCAGCCTCACCTCGTCGCGACTGCCCTCATCCGACAGACCAGCATTGGTAAGCTATCAGAGCGCGTTGACAGCTGCTGCGCAGCTTGCGGCAATGCGCCTCTTCCTGCAGCGGCATGCGAAGTGCTTGCCTCATAGTTGGTCGCGGTATACGCCGCCGGCCAGCATCTCACTCAATCATGTCGCGTGGATCCTCCCCGGGCATGTTTCCCGCGCCGTCATAGCCTCTTCGACAAACTACAGCACTCTGTGCCATTGCGTACCCGTACCACGCGTTCGATTCAGCGCGCCGGCCAGGATTCTCTCGCTTGAAGATAAGTTGGCCATGGTCCTGCTTTCCACGGTTGCGAATGGCGCCTACCATGGATCGACGTTTAATTCTTCACTTCCCATGACAAACAGACCACCTGCATCATCACACTCTCAACACGTCCAGCTTCACCACTTCTAGTCTATTCAGATATCTCCGTTATTCACCAATTCATTGTGTCGTTTCCAAAAGGGTCCATTGCACACACAATCGGCACGAAATCTGGCAAAGCGTGGTAGCGAGTTACCTCAAACCACATATCCTCACAGGCAATTACCGTTAACAATGAGCTTAGTTCTCATACCTTCTAACCAACATCATTCTTACATGTCGGACGACAACTCTCCAATGATACCAGGGCAGCCAGGGTACCCAGTGTACCGTCCGAATCAAGGGCAGCCAGAAGAAACACCAGCGCCCGGTAGTTATGGATCTTTTACGCACACATCGCCCACAAGTCCATTATTCCCACAATACGCAGGATACCAGTATATGGGCAATTTTCCGCCGCCCATGTCTCAATCCACGAACTCGCAGGCGTTTGTTTTGGGCGCAAACGTTAACTTAAACGCAGCATCGACTGCGAACACCTTTTACGGCGCCCAGGGCGGCTCAGCATTTACTCCTTCCAATCAGTCAGCAAACTCGATCTCTACTCCGACTATTTCCCCGTCGCAAACTCAATTCGATCCCGCCGATGCGTCCCAATTCTACGAAGGCGACAACGACGACGACGACGCCAAAGGACGACACGACAGTTTGTACCCTAAGGATGAAGAGACATCCCCAACAACAACAACAGAAACACCGTCCAAGAAGAGGCGTCGATCCGAGTACGCCGAACCAGGCTCAGCGCGGGCTATATATCTCGAAAAGAACCGCAAAGCCGCCAGCAAGTGTCGAAGCAAACAGAAAATGGAGCAGGAAGCGCTAGTTGAGAGAGCGCGGGACTCGGAGCGCAGTAACCGCATACTGAAGGCGGAAGTACACATGCTACAGACTGAACTGCGAGAGCTGAAGGAGTACGCCGGTCGACATGCCAACTGTCGGGACCCGCGGATAGCAATTTATCTGCAGAGGTTGGCTGACCGTTTGGCTTCGCAAATGGGCCATCCACAACCACAGTTGTGAACACAGAGTCGCGCAAAAGTTTTCCGTTCAGCGACAGAACCTTTTTCTCGCTCCTCGTGAAGTTGGTCTTCTATCGGCGCGAAGGCGGACATATCTCGGCGCTCCACCATGCTCCTCCAAAAATGCATCACCACGAATCGCATTTCAGGTTCTCGGAACTTTTCTGGATCCTGTATTGTAATTGCGAGGGTAGAAATTTCGCTTTCCAGTGGGCTATCAGTAATCACAAAGTTCGGTGGTCGACCTTCACCGTCCCGAATAGGGGGGCTGGGATGTGTTGGGGAAAAAAAGATAAGGGACTGGAGTCGTGGCTTTCTATAGGCCCCATTCCAGAGTTAAGTCAGGGTACAATTGCAGTCATAGCGGAAACATACCCTTTCTCTGGAGTGCGATGAGGAAATTAATACCAATATGAAGGGGTGGAACCAATCGTCGGCTGCATTGCATTAAGCATGTAGATGAAATTACGGATGTTACTTTCATGCCTCCGAGGTGACTTGTTCCTACGAACTGATGCTATCTAATCAGATGTGACTTCCTAGTGAAGTCGGAAGTTCTTGCTCTCAAAATGAAATGACGTCATTGCCATGGATATGACACTTGCTACCGATGCATCTCGCTCAAGCTTCCTTTTCAGAAAATCTCGGTATTCCGCGTCCCTGGCTATAGGGGACGTACTGGCGCACAGCTTGTCGCTTACTTCTTGCGGGAACGTCATCAGTTCCTATGCTCTAGTCGCTAAATCAGATAAAGTCCTCCTCTTGTTATCATAATCAATACATCCACCCCTGCTGTCTCAACGCCCAGAAGCATGCCTGCTACTTGAACGTCTCGATCCAGTCCTGCCACCAGTTCTTACACCGTTCTTAGCCTCCCGATGTCCCATCATGTGCTCTTCGTCCGCGCCCGTTGACATATCGCGAGAATGTTGAAGCTCCATAGGCGAACCGCTTCGCAGTCTCTTCTGGTGTGCGTCCGTGACCTGGCTTGGATGGGTCCAGTTGAAAGCAACCATAACAAAGAACATCAGCAGAGCATCGAAGATGTACAGGTACACTTCGTGACTGAGCAAATATCCCGCGTTTCCTCCGAGGTATTCCACTACACGGAAGATGCTTCGGACCATGATGAGCGCGCTTGCGAAGTATAAGTTGAAGAGGTGGCGCTTCCAGGGTAGTTCGTCGAGACTCGCTCGGGATACGGTGGTCCAGGTTTGTACGATCTCATGGGATTGTCGAGACTTGAAGCACGAGAAGGGGCTGTAGCGCCTCTTTAGGGGAAGGTCTCTGGAGACACGGTAGTGGAAGACCGCGGAGACGACGATAAAAAAGCCAAAAAAGAGCAGTTGGACGAATAGACCACCGATGATGATCTTTTCACCGGTATGCAGGGCGTCTAGCGTGCCCATTGCTTGGATGCCACCACCTATACTAATATTTAGCCATAGTTCTGGAAGCTGCGCTAAAGTGGTAACGTACCTGCGGCTTGCAACATGAAGCTGAACACATCTCCTGCTACGAACGTCTTCGTAAGCCACTTGTGGCTAATTAGCGAGTAGCGCTCTCCGTCGACTAAGAGGATTATCCGACCCAGTATGATGTAGATGGAGGCTGCGAATAGTGCCGGGGCAAGTAAGATGAGCAGCGACTGCATAATGAAGGGACCGAGTGCCCAGACATCGTCGTGTGAGAGGTAGCGTCCGATGTAACCTATAACCTCGACTGCATCATGTCAGCAACACCATCGCGAAGAAGGATGGCTATGCAATCTTACATAGACCTCCAATCACTAGTGGTGCGAAGTACCACGTCTTTCTTCTGATGAATTGGAAGATGTGCAAGAAGGTGGTAAGGCCGAATGCGACGACGAAGATGATTGCCGCTATCCGGTTTGGGATGTATCGGTATAGAACGTAGGCGGTTGGGTCGTCAAGCGCTGGGCGGTATGGTTCGGTGTCGGACATGTTTATTTGAGTTGGAGACGAACGCAGGTAATGCGTCCTCGAATGCAGGTGTGACCATTCTCAAAGTGGGCTTCTCGAACGTTTTAACAACAATTGCGTATCGCTCCTCGGACAAGCCGTCAAGCTAAGGATGCGTTCGCGTCCTGGCTGTACGGAATACGTGATGCGAAATACGCTGCCAAGAGCGCTTGCCGAGCCGAGACGTTTTTTTGCGGGCCCCGTATCGGCCGTATGGCTTCTGCCGCACTAGTGGGTCGATTTGGGGGTTAAATCGTGCGGCACCCCGTCCAATACGGCGTATCAACAACTGCAGTGCCTCGTTGAGATTGTGCGAATTGCACAGCCTCTCGCGAGCTTCGCAAGCTTCGCCATTTATTTGGTCCCATATTAGTGATCATTGCGATAAGACTTCGCCAAAACAACCCACGACTTTAGGCCAAGAGCTGGTTTGCCAAAGGACAAGCACACCCGGTAAGACTCACTCCCCGCGATAGGATACAATGAGTTACTGGCTGCGACGCCAAAATGGATACAACTCGGTGTAACTCAGATCCTCACGAGGCTGTCGGAGTGGTCGTCGCGCTCCCGGCTTGAGCATGAATGATCTGTTGCGGCCAGTCGAGCCATTTTAGGAGATCTGGTGTCGCTGCTAGCAATTGTTCGCAGGCAGCAAGAAGCCATTGGGGCCACTTTACCACCCACCATACCGGGCGACATTGGGCCAGCATTGCTGCAAAATGGGTCGTGATGATGCATGTCACAGGGTTGTGAGCTGCAAGGAGATCGAAGAAATGGGTCTCCAACCTCGCAGGCCAAAGAAAGAGAAGGGAGTACTCGTCGCGATCGGGTGATATGTGCCGGAACCGGAGCCAGGTCGCGTTGAGTGCGTCGATAGCTGTAGCGCAGGCCTCCTTGTCTTGGCTATCCAGTAGGAGTTCCGTGAGTTCCTTCAGTCGAAGAATCTCTTGAGGGTTCTCCTCCCTTGCGAGCGTGTCCAACGCATCTAGCGCTTCCGGAGACGCCATATCTGTCATATGAGCAAACACCGAGCTGTCTTTGATTTGGTCCCAGTGAGGTATCACCACAACCTTGATGCCTTGCAATAACATGAAGCAGTGGTGGAGAGCGCGAATGGGATCTTCGGGGCGTTCAAGCTGCGCCGAACCGAAGTTGTAAGTCAAGATTATCGAAGACAGCATGAACATCGGAATTGCCAGCTCAACGTTCGGCGTCTCCAGATTCTTTCGGTAAGTGTCCAAGGCTCGACTGATGTGGGAATCTGCCTGGAGCAAAAGACTCTGCCGCTCATTGGGTGGAAGCAAGGATGCTTGATGGACTGCCGAAAGGGCGAGAAAACCACGAAGAAGGAAAGGATAGTCGAAGCCTAATTCAATGAACTCGTTCTGCAGAGCGACACGGTTAGTTCAACAATTCCACATAGTCTATCGGAGTAGACCAGTCTTACCTGCCAGACGACACTTCTAGTTGCGGGATTTGGATGCAAGGATTTGGCGCACGCCTTTGTCCAATGATGCAGCAGACGGAGGTCTGCGAGTGGTAGCTCGGAACTGGCGGGACTTGCTTCGGGACTTTCAGCATGATTTGTATCCACAAAGGGTGAGGACACGCCTGGACTGTGTTGCGGGGAGGTCGAGTAGCTATCCGGTATTGCTGGGAAATGGCAATGGATATCCAGGCGGACACAGTTCCCACAGCGCGGGCGCGCTTCATTGCACTGTACGACATGGTAAGCGACGACACGGATCACTGCAGAAGAGCCATAGCTTCGGATGCTCATAGCACTTGAGCTCTATGCGCCGGGTAGATACAGAAAATCGCACAGCACACGGTGATTGGCTGGTGAAGACGGAAGCTGCATCGAAGGTGAACACCTACTTTAGTATGTCTCTGCTTGCATTGGAAGCATCCTTTTCGCGACTTTGTGTGAGTCTTGCGCTTTGCGACGCGCTGTTCCGGCATAGTGGCGACAGCGAGATGGGTATATGAGTGCAATTGAGATGCACGATGCAGGTGATTTGGGCTGGGCGGCGGAAGATCTTCGGTTATGTAAGCCGCTAGCGAGCGACTGGCGTGGGCATTTCCCCGCGGATGTCCGTTTGGCCCCTTGCTTGCATTTCAGCTTGCTGAGGCACAGCACCAAACACCTGCTTTGTGACTTGCACCGCCGAATCAAGACGCGAGAGAATTCAAAATGAGAAGAAAATGACGTTGTCAAATATCGGTTGTATACTCCACTACGCCGGACTCCGAGAGACAAACCCCATCCCTGTTCGTGGAAGTCTGAACGCCTTCAAATCCAGATTAAAACATTTCGCGCCGGCTCAGCTACAAGACACAAGCATCGTGTCCACCCACATCAGTTCCAGTTCCTGAACTCCGCCTGCGCGTCGGCGTTGCGCCATCCGATGTTCTCCCTGCTTGCTTCCTCCAGGGCAGTTGGCTTCCTCGTCGCTTGAGCGCCTGCGGGCGACGACTTCCTTGGCTGGTTAAGACGCTTATCCAGGGCCGCTTGCTGGTTTGCGCGCATCTTTGGGCTTGTCAGCGTTGCAAGTATGGTCGAACACTAAGACCATACCTCAGCTTGGAGTTTCGCGCGCTCTTCCTCGCTAAGCTGCGGCTCTGGAGGTCGCTGCGATGCTGACGGCTGAGACTGTTCTTGACCCATGGTTTCAGTCGGGAATATGCAGTGCGGGAATGGTTGATGGACTCCCTTGAAGTCAATGTAGACTTTGAACGAAATTGCGGTGTCTTTGTTGTTAATATATGCTGCTTGCATACCAAGCTTAGGCCACCTACGGCACGGTTATCCTGTTAGGCAACAACGCCAACGGCACGGCCACACTCTGAGGCGCATCTCCACAGCCTTGTGGTAGATGTACGATATGCCTGAAATACGTTTTTTCAGGCTGTGCAACTGGCGGAAGAGTTGTCGCTGTAGGTATTACAACGCAAAGTTATGTGTGGATGCGATTTCCCAACCATGGTACTAGTCTGAGTCAAACTTGCATCTTATTCTTTACGATTTCGTGTCTTACCACATTCCAACACTGAACTTTATCATATAACTACTCTTACATATTCATTTAGTTCTATACCGGCCCTAATCCTGGTATAACGACTTCATCATGCCGAACACCAACAATCCCTACCGCTGCATTGGCAAGGGCTTTTGCGGCAGCGTCTGGGCCGCTGAAGATGGCACGAATCATGCCATCAAACGCGAAGATGGAGGACCCGGCCGATCTGTCACCAACGACTACAACATGCATCTGCAGATCATTCGGAGCGCAAACCAACATCGTCCTTCAATGCCTCTGGCCATACCACAGTGTCAGTCGTTGATATACTCGAACAATATGTGGTGGATCGAAAACCTCCACCGCTTCCCTGCCGGCTTCACAGAGTGTAGAGCGCTCATATCAGAACGCATCCCCAAGATACCTCGATCTATCAGCGACAAGATTGTGGACCTATTTTGCTCAGACACGTCACTCTCAGCCTTTGTGAAAGGGAATGAAGATGACGACTGCTGTCTTATCCGTCCCTACCTAGGGCGACGACGGGGACGCGAAGCAAACACATCGCGCTTCCAGCGCTTCAGCCTCCGAAATGTCCCATTACACATCAACCAGATGGAAGACCTCGGCCTTGATTACGTCGCCTACGCGCAGACTATGGCAGATGCACTTGCCATGATGCACTGGGGCGCCAAAGTCGATGCTAATGACGTCGAGTTCGTACTCGCGCCTCCGCGAGCCTCATCATCGTCATCATTCCCGTCACACTATCTCGGCAAGCACGTTATGTGGATTCTCGACTTTGACTGTGTGAGGCACATGTCCATGGACGAAGCTGGGCTAAAGCAGGCGTGCGCAGCATTCATGAGAAACGACCCTTTCTACCCACGACCCGACGGCACTGAGAGTGCTGACGGAGCGTTATGGTGGCTCTTTAGGCATAGGTTTCTACAGACTAGTGCGGAAATATTAGGAGATGGGAGCCCGCATGCAGGCCTACCACGGAGGCTGATGGAATTGATTGAGGAGGAAGGCTGTAGGCGACGGAAGAAGAAAGAAGAGATCCAAGAGCGGGATGAAGATACGGAGCAGGACTAGAACGAATTGGGATGTGTTTGTCAGGAGCATCTATCCAACAATGTTCTTCTTCCTTGAAGACTTGAGATATTTCAAACGACGATGTTAGATAGCTTTAATACAACATCGGGTACTATCTCTACTCTAAGATCTTAACTACGTGTCGGCATGCGTACCTTGTTCTACACCACCTAGGCATGTATGAACTGTCTTTGGCCTACATCCCTTCCTAAATGACATATAGTACTACTATTCTTCATGAAGCATACAACAACTATACATGTATTTTGACATTACATTCTCTTCGAGAGCTTTGTCTGTCAATCGCCAAAGTCGCATGTTAATTCTCTAGTCGCTTTCCACCAAAAGAGGTAGTTCGATCAGAGGATTTGCGATGCGCAAAGGAATGCAAAAAAGCAAAGCGTTGATTTCAACACGAGCGGGGTTTGCGAGTATACCCCGCCACCGCTCCGGGCGCTCATGGCTAACATTTCGCCCCAACACCGACAAAAAGATACTTCACCCCATTTTCGAACGCAAAAAGAAGGCAAAAAGAGCAAAACAAGCAGCTTGACACGAGTGGGGTTCGAACCCACGCACATTTCTGTAGTAGAGATCCAAGCAGGGCTTAAATCTACCGCCTTAGACCACTCGGCCATCGTGTCTGATGGAGAAACTGGACAAATTTTCGAGATACAATGCTCATATTGCCATTGACAAAGCGTAGCAGCCGTGCCGTAGGCATGAAGAGAAGGGTTTGGTGATGTTTGGTATCTTTGTCGTGGTGCGGGGTAGTGGAGGGGCAGTTCAACTTTGGTACAACATTGACTTTGCAGCGTTGGAGGGGTATTGATGCGAGTGCAGTACCAATATAAGAACACTGAGTCAGATAAGACTAGGGAGTTATTTCATCTTCACCAACGTTCTCGAAACATACGAACAGATGCATCAGGCCAAACGAGTGCATTAGTTAGAACCGTGCCCTAGTTATCCCTATAATGTACAAATCCATAAAACCAGTCCAAAACTATATACACCCAGCCATTACATCCCGATCCAGCCTACAAGAACCTAAAAGCTCAATACACTACATCTTCATCCCTTATATCCCCGTCTACGCAACCCATCGCTTACCAAGAGTCTGCGCCGCCTGAGCATCATCAGGGTTATTCTGAGCCAGCGCGGAGAGAATAGACGCAACATCATCCTGACGCTTCTCGATATCGCGACGGGCAGCAGCAGCAGCCTCCGGGTCGACCTCGGCGAGCGCGTCAAGGCAGTGTGCTGCATCGTCCTGGCGCTTCTCGACGTCGCGGGTCTCGATGTCGCGACGAGCAGCCGCAGCGGCCTGGGGGTCGACTGCTGCGAGATCATCGAGGCAGTGGGACACGTCCTGGCGCTTGGTAACAGACTTGGGGGTAGAGCTCATAGCGGGAGCGGCGGCGGCGGCGTCATCGGGGTTGTTCTGCGCGAGGGCAGCAAGGATGGATGCAACGTCGTCTTGACGCTTCTCCATATCGCGGACGTCGATGCTGCGGCTCTTAATGTCGCGGCGGGCAGCGGCAGCAGCTGCGGGGTCGACCTGCGCGAGGTTGTCGAGGCAGTGGGATACATCGTCCTGACGCTTGGTGGTGGATGTAGACGACATGGCCTGCTTGGCTGCGGCGGCATCGTCGGGGTTGTTGGCCTCGAGCGCGGCGAGAATGGAGCTCACGTCGTCCTGACGGCGGAGCTTGACCTTCATGGCTGAGGCGGCGGCGTCGGCATCTTCGGGGTTGTTCGTGCGGAGAGCCTCGAGGATGGAGGCAACGTCATCTTGGGGACTGGCTGAGAGGTGTTAGATGGACGTCCGAAGAAGCATACTTCTTCATGCTTATCAAAACCTACCGGTAGCGAAGACGGCGCTGGAGAAAGCAGCAACGGCGACAAAGGCAGTGTAACGCATGTTTGCTGATTGGAGTTTCGGAAGTGTTGGTAGTGAGAGTAGATTGAAACTGAATAGAAGTGACCGGCACAGATATTACAAGATGATAGTACTGATGAGATGTTATTTGCTCAAATCAACTCAAGAAGACATCGAGCTCTAAATACCACAGTCCGGAGAGGTGATACCCGCACAGCCAAACATCTAAGCTTCGCCGCGTCAGATGTGGAAGCTTATCACGAAACCCACCTTACCTAGTTTCACGGTCTTGGTACGAGCCGAGTAAGAAGATGCACCATTGCAGTGTTCGAATGCATTGCATGTTCCGCAGTCGGCAAGGAAGAGTGTGGTTGTTTGGTTTCCGATGTTCGGTGCTTGGAGGAGGGTTGGAGCGTTCACGTATCGTGTTTCGGAAACAGCCTCACCATCTACCCAGACGCAGATCTGAAACAACGCAGCCTCGGTATCTCTATACGACTTGCGCAGCAGCTCTTGCTCCTTCTGTGACCGTAGCAGGTATCACGTCGATCTGGGACCAAACGCGGAGGCTCTGGAGACGTGCGCCGCGCGGACTTTGCCATGCGACGCTGCGTGCTGATCTGCTCCCGGTTAGCCACAGCATCGTCTTGCCTAGATGATCGTTATAGACGCGGCCCTTAAAAGTCTCATAGTCTCCATCATTCCTTCACATACGTGATAGTGTATTACGCGCGTGTTTCGATCGGAGGAGGGTCGTGGTGATTTGCGGACTTCGCGGATGCTTGGATCGCTTTCAATTCGCAGAGGTACAAGCAGTATTGACTGCGTACTGCTCTCTATCAATTGACAGTCAGCTTGGTACTTCGAAGTAATGTTGCTAAGCCCGTACCTGGTGTCCGTGGTTTCCATTGTGCCGCGGGTTGTCGAACAACAACAATGGGAATACGGTTACCATCTCACTCGCACGATATGCACTCCTAGATATCCAGGGACAGACGCAACAGGCCTTGAGTGAGTTCCAGAGTCAGCGCTTCTCTGCCTGTTCGCTCTCCAGCTTGCGCTCACGGTAGCGGGTCGTACCGAGGCAGCCTCGAAATCGCGGGGTTCTGGGGTAAACCATTCCAATGTCGCACTGGCAACCTGCGGCAGGTCAGATGAACTATTCAGTAGTCAACGAGCGTCAAGTCGAACATCGATATCAGGGTGGGGTGGGAGCCTTGAACACCCACAAGCCTGAGAGCGAGCTCGAGCGAAAGCTTGGCATGACCAAGTCTCAATATCGGACAGCTCGAACAGCAGTAGCTCATCACGGAACGTGGCACGGGTATTGACAAGCGTCGGCATTGGTTTGGAGGGTCCATTCGAGTCCATTGAGTTCAACGTCAGTCATCCGCACATGTCATTACCATAGCTACAGCTTCCGCACATATACCTGGGTAAGGAAAGCGAGCCGTGGTGGTAGCTTGCTCTTCAGATTGCTCGTCTAAAGTACATGTTTTACACAATCTGACCGGCCACTAGAGTAGGAAAAGAGGTAGTAGTCGTCCCTATGCACACACCCATCCGCAAGAAAAGTTTTCCACCTTGCGGCACCCCCATACCGTTGACCCCAAATGTCCGGCAGTCCATGCAATGCACACATCTATGCGACGTAGAGGAGCAAGAAGGACATCATGAGCGCGAAAAGACCAGTGGCCTCAGCGAAGGCGAAACCGAGAACGGCGTACTGGAAGAGCTGACCCCTGAGGGAAGGGTTGCGGGCAACACCCTGGATGAGACCACCGAAAACCGTTCCGATACCGACACCGGCACCGGCAAGACCGATGGTAGCGAGACCGGCACCCTGGATCTTGGCGGCAGCGACCATGGCGGCAGCGGTGGACTCGGCGACGATGCCACGCTTCTGGATGACGTTGCGGGCGGCGTTGTTGCGGAAGGCGCTGCGGGCAGCGACGAGGGTGTTCTGCTGGGGAGCGCGGGCTGCAAGATGATGGTCAATGGCTGCTTGATGAGCTTGCAGAGCTCAAACCCAATGGCTTAAGCTGCTGCGGCAGGCGCGAGACATACCAGCGTTGGAGAAGCCACGGGCGGCCACGCGGGCGGCGCCGAAGGAGCGAGCGATGGCAACCATGGTGATGGTATTGACGGTCGGAGTGGAGATGAGTTGGAGATGAATTGGTCCTTCAATGGATGGGGAGTGGTGGGAGGAGGATGGAGGAGGTGGATGCAAAAACTCGCTGAAGGGTTGATTAGCCGCCAAGAGTCCGTGCGGGAGCTCACATCGGGTTAGCGCTCCCCGTTTACTCCCGACAACCTCTACCTCGTCGACCGTCGTGGAGTCTTTGAGAGTGTTAATGACTTCTTCTAGCTGCTCATAGTCCTTCCAAGTCAGGCGAAAATGTCGGAGAATTCTTCAGAGCCCGCCGTCTTTACAGAGTTTGCAATCGCTTTGCAACCGCTCCGCAAACATTCCCCTCAACCGACACAAGCGATCTTAACAGGTACCACGACATCGTTACACTCATGTACATCAAAACGCAATGTTCATCTGAATTGAAACGCGAAGCCTAGTGCAACCACGCAATAGTCTTAGTGGAGATTGGTTTCTATCGTGTATAGGCTACGACACCTTGTTTATATTGGCTCTGTATCTCATCTGTGGGGTGAAGATAAGATGCGTAAACACTGTAAGGACTGCGGAACACCTGCTAGCGACAGTTATTTGGATCAATTCCAAGAATCCAGAAAAGTTGGTATAGCAAAGCCAAAGTCAAAATATTCAAGTATGATGTTTGCGAGGCTTCACAAAGTGTCACCACACAACTGATGGGTGGGAACCCGATGATGCATTCTGCATGACACGCTGATAACGCAGCTATGATGTGTACACGAATAAGAATATACTTTGTCTTGTATACATGTTCACATGATGGAACATCATGCTATGTAGACGGCAAGCAATATGACTTCTGGCATCCAGTGTTAGCCGTTCGGTCAAAACTATTAGAACTCACCACGGATGTCACTGCACACAATCTCTCCCCGGAAAGACACGAAAGAACAAGCTGTAGTGCTCACATCGAATTCAACGACGAAAGCTATTCCCATATAAGACTTTTGGTAAACATGACCCTTCCCACCTCATCCCATCCATGCCAACCATCTACCCATCCCATCCATATCGGCCGTAACAGCCCACCGCATCTCCTCGCATCAACACTTGGTATCGGACTCAAAAAAGAAAGATTACAATACAGTCACAGCCCCGAAGGGCCATGATAAGAAGTGGTATCGGACATTAGATGGTCGTAAAGACCGAGCGCAGAGCAGACGTCGACGCCCAACTCTCGTCGCAGGGAGATCACAGCAGGTGCGACTCGATCACTCCCCGCATGCGTGAAACAGTCATTAGTTGATAAAAGGAAACGCCTTGTCAGGAAACAGTTGTGCTTATTCGACCATTGCGCTAATGGGCGTGCCAGCGCGGCTCTCGTCCACGAATTCGCTCATCTTCATCTTCTTGTGTCGCGGGCTCTCGGCCTCGATCTCGTCCAGCCGCCTCTTCAGGTCCGCTTCTCGCTGCTTGGTCTCTTCGAGCTCTTGCCTCAGGGTTGATTCCGTCTGTCGTGCTGACTGCTCGCTCTGTTCGAGTTCGCTAACACGGTTGCGGAAGAGGTCGTTGATGAGCTCCATCTCCGAGACGCGTGTCTTGAGCGCAGTGTTCTGAGCGGCAAGAGTCTCGTACGGGAGAGGGGCTTCGAGGTGGGAGCCGTTGATCGAAGAGTTGGCGGGGGACGGAGCACGGATGCCGAAGCCTGGTAGCGAGGGCGAGTGGAAGTCACCGCCATGCAGGGCCTGCTCGAACAAGTGTGATGGTGCGATGTTGGAGGGGTGGTTGAAGTTCGGGGTACCGGTGCGGGAGATGGGCGATTGCGAGCGGTCGGACAGTCCAGAAGAGATCTTGCCAGATGCGCGGCGGTGCTGGGCTAGGGCTAGCTGGCCATCAGCATCGGGATGCGCGGCAGGAAGACCACCTTGGTCGCTTGTCTGTCATGTGTTAGTTGTGAAGGAGTCGTAGATTGGCTTGCATACCCGCTTGCGTCCACCTGGTCCACCAGTCTTGACGCGGTTCCGGCTCTTAATGACATCTGTCTTCAGACTAATGGGTCGCGGGCGTCCGTGTAGCTTCAAGAAGAGACCGCAGGCATTGCAGAGAACAGCGCCAGATTCGTCGCGGCGCCAAAGAGGGGTGGTGGAGGTTGCGCAGTTTTGGCAGGACGGCTGCAGATTGTCAGCAGGAGCACTTCAGCATTGCCAAAATCCATCATGCTCTTCTCTGGACGGCATCGCGAAGAATGCGATGCGTCGAGGTCGCCTCGAGCGCGAGGCCAGAAGAAGTAGATAATGGCTACCTATCGATAAGAGGATAAGAGACAAATCGGAGTCTGGCTTGGGGCCATGACGCCAACATCGCAATCGTACGTACCGGAGAGCCAGCCTGACCACCAGCGGTTGCGGGCGCAGAGGTTGCATAAGTCATGCTGAGGCCATTAACGGGTTTACTGTTCTCCATGGTTAGCGAGGGCTGGAAAAGAAGTCGCGAAAACGCCAAGCTTTCAGTGATAAGCAGCAGGTGCGAGCGGAACGGCCGGCGGTTTGTGCCGCCGACGCAACTGCCAGTCTGGAGCCATTCACCACGCTCTCATGATCCACGATAAGTGAATACGACAACGCGAAAGTGTTTACAAATGTTCTGCTAGAACATTCTGCAAAACCCATTACGCATCTGCTTGTACACACTGGTCCCACACTACCGCAACGAGAGCCTGGGTAATTCTGAAAACGTACCTGGGGGGTGAAGGCATTCTCTTCTCGGGCGTATCTCTCCTCATATTATCATTATTATCATTACTGTTCATATTCGCAGCGGGGCAATTCGACGCAGCCGACGCTAGCGTAGCTAGTGACGGCAGCTGAATCGAGGCATTGCTGCCATGCCTTTGTTGGGTGTAGGAAGCCACGGTCGAGCTTGAGGACGGTCGTGATCTATCGTGGCCGATCGACGGCAGCTTGTCGTCGAAGTTGGCGGTGGAAGACGTCTTGAAGGCGGGCAGGTCGAAAACCTGCAGGATCGAGGGTCTGCGGAACGAATCGTCGACCTGGGGCCGAGGGAGGATGGAGGTAGCCAGTGCGGAAGCCGTGATGGGTGTATTAGGTCGAGAAACGCGTGGCGCTCCTCGAATAGCTGGTAATGTATCGGGTGGGAATGCCTTGAATGTCGAATGCGCACGTTTTGATGATGTACACCAAACAGGACGCAAGCAAGCGGATGGAGCTTCAAAAGAGGGTGTGTATTAAGTAAGGGAGCGACTGTAAAGACTGAAGGACAGAAAAGCAACAGCTACAAAGCAGTGTTGAAAGAGTGTGTCTGTCTGTTGAGAGGAATGAGCACGAGATTGAGCTACCAGGTACGCGATCCGTTCTCTGCGCTTTGGTGATAGGGGTCCCTCCGTATCGATAATACCCACCTTATTTAAAATTAGGATCTAACCACCTGCATGACCTCAGAACGCTGCCCGCAAGTGTCCCTCCAGTCTCTTTTGAGCCGGGCCGTTTTCCTGCAGTCGTACAAGCTTCAGCATGGTAATCTGAACCATACGCTGGCCTCCTCAGCGATTCAGCCCTTAGTCACAAGCAAGCATAGCACAATTCACACGCATTCAGCCTCCACAACGGCTCTCAATATTGCCACGCCCGGTCCTACAGGACCCACGAACAAAGGGTCGTTGAAACGAAACAACCGTCCCGTCAGGCGCGTGATGGTTCACGCTGACCGGCGCTTATGGTATTGCCCCTGAGGCTCAATTACGCTAGTCCCACAGCGGCCATGCACGTCTGTGCGCGTACCTTTCACTAGACCAATCACGTTCATCTTGTCTCCGGCTTGTGGCTGTCACGTAGATAGGGAGGGTTCAAATTGGATAGACACCCGTAGCGCGAACTATCGCACAGTCTGGAGAAGTGCATTTCAGGGTCTTGAATCGGGCTACACCAAGGATATACCAGTACGGCTTTTGTTGAACGATCACTTGTTCTTATGGATAGCGTTTGGGCAACAACGGTGACCCCATGGAATGTATCCCTGCCACCTGCACGGTGATTATGACTATCTACCAAAGGAGAACCAACCTTTCTTGGCTTGCGGCTTCTCCTCCTTCTTCTCCTCAACCGGCGCCTCTTCTGGCTCTGGCTCAGGCACCTGCGCTTGCGGCGTGCGCCCGGGATACTCGACGTAGTTCCATGCCACATCGAGGAACAGAGGCTTGACCGGTACCGGCTTGATCTTTGGAGGCCATGTGACCAGGTTCTTCAGATCAACCGAGCCCGACGATGGGTACTCGTTCAGTCGCTCAACAACGGGCGCTGCATTTGCCAGCCCAGCCTTGGACGCGGTATCAGAGTTTGCGAATAGTTGCGACAGCGCCACTACACCCCGGTAGTGCGAGTTCAGATTTTCGAGATTCTCCTTGAGCGTCTTTGTCTGCTCCCCGGAGACTTCCATCTTAGGTGCGTTGGATGTTGAGGACGCCTGAGATTGTGGAGCAGATGCTGCTTGGTTTGCCAGTGTCAACGCCCTGTTGCAAAGCGCTAAAGCTTGCTTTGGCGTTGAGAGGAATGCGTACGAGTGTGACAGATTCAAGCACTTCAGCGCCTGGAAGTATGCACGCTGTCCGTCGAGTTCGGAAATGAATCCGGTATCGCGAGCAGCACCTCTGAGGTCCTTGACCGAGTCAATACTTTGCAGGATTGCATCGTACAAAGCGATGCGCTCCCGTAAGCGCGCCAGCTTGCGGCCAGTGGGCTCTTCCCGTTCGACCCATTCCTTACCATCTTTGCGCGGTCGGCGCGGCTTTTGCGGAGGATTCGCGGGGAACGTGAGACCGTCGTCTTTGCCGATAAGCACTCGGTTGCGCCCGACTCGCCACGAAATGAGATCGTAGTTGACCGCTAGATTCGTGACACGGAGATCCTGCATGCGCGCATCGCCCTCATCGACACCTTCCTTCTCAAGCTCCTCAATCGCCCTTCGTGTTGCGTCGACCGCGTCTTGGCTCGCAATGAGGATGTCGTCGTAGGCGTTGGCACGGTCTTTGGGCGATGAAGTGGAAGTCGTAGATTGGTCAAGGGCAGCGGAGGCGGTATCGACAGATGCTAGAGCCTGGCCAATCGCAGCGTCTACTACGTTTGCTGTTCGGCCGCGCCATGTAATCTGGGTGTCTGTTGACTATTAGCGGTGCCCTGGAAGCTGTATGTGTCACTCACGAGACGAAGCTGCTTCCTCTTCCTTCAGGGCTGCTGAGTCGAGCTTCTCCACGGCCTTGACCAGCTCTGCGTCGTCCTTTGGGAAGTACTTTGTCGCAACAGTCGGGACGCCCACTGTACGCGGGATGCGACTCTGGTAGGCAGCATAGCGGATGCTGGGGTCGGTAGTGCCTGCCAACACATCTTTGAACAGGTCCTTCCTCGTGGCCTTCAGCAGAGCGCTGTAGATGACTCGCGCCGCAGAGTACTTGGTGAGACACGGGGCCCAGCGCTGGGGCGTCGCGTTCTTGCTTTTGATGCCCTCGGCTTGCTTCTCAAACTCATGCGCTCCAGCCAGAGTGTAGGCATATGCCTTTGCTTCGAGCACATCCGTCTCCGATGCTCCGCTTGCGCTCGTGTTGGAGATGAGTTCAATAACCTGGTTCGCGTATTGTGTAGCCTTGTGTAGGCGCGAGAGGATGTGTTTACGCGTAGAGCCGGTGATGTTCTTGTCGGCGTTCTCGTCGGAGTGAGAGGCTTTCATAGCCATGGCCTGCGCCCATGCCCGTTCCGAGTTGAGCAGGAGCAGGTGAAGAGCCCTGTCACAGTCAGCTTCCGAGATCCATCTTCTACACGTGACTCGTACTCATTGTTGTTCTTGATATCCTCCGCCGTGACCGGGGCCTTTGCAGCATATTTCGCGTTCTTGGGTGTTGCCCGCCCGAGTTTCTTGTTCACAATGCGGAGACGTCGCGACAATTGCTCATGGTAGGTATTGTAATCGCCGATGAGGAACGCCGACTCCCGGTAGTCGGTCACGAACTTGGTGATATCCATGGCCGGGCAGCTGGTGTTAAGTGCAACTGTGGGGATGCGGCTGATGTGGAGGGGCATCAATTGGCGAGCTATCCATGGCCCTGCCAAGCGAATCGGAACCTCAGGTCATTGTCGCGCCGTAAACTTTTCGAGACATCATAGACATCGGGCCCGCCATTGCCACGCGCGCTACTCGTTCTTTCCCTTGTGTCTTTTGCTCTAGTCTCCTTCTTCTGAGTCAGCACTCTGTACATTGGTTTCCTCCTCCACCGTTTTTCCTGTAGTCCCCATCGCATAGCTAGAGGCATGCACAAGTGTGGGCAAACCCCATTACCCGGTCCTCTTGCCACCATATCTAATAGTTGCAGTTTATAGAACTCCTCACAGCCTCTGGTAATCTGCGCCTGCCCCATCTGCGCTTCCTACAGTCCAGGTGATGCTCGAGCGTGCTTCGACATGCCTCGAATCCGGCGGACGCCAGCTCTTCCGCGCTCCGAAGCCATGTCTACGCAGTCGGCGCACGTTGCACCCAACTCCTCGGCACCACGGTGCAAGCGATCTCACTCTCTCGCCTTGGCAGGTCGCATCCCCGACTATCGAAGAAACAGGTGGTGATGGTGGCAATGGAGCGGTGAACAAGGCCAACACAGACCAGAAAACCCACGAGGGTGTAATGCTCGACTTTCTGTACCCGGAAAAGACCCTGGCGCTTCTTGGAAGACTATCCGTAAACCCGCTCAGTTCAATGGAACAGAGGCGACAGCAGCCGTATGCGATTCGAGCCCGCCGTTTTTCGACAATACAGGCGCAACCTGTGCAAGATGAAACACAAATGGATGTGGATAGGGTAGAACAGGCCAAAAAGGATGCGGCAGAGCTATTACAAGGGTCGGATGCAATCACGGCATTGCAGAAGTACCTAGATTCGCCGTCACCTGAGGAGCAAGAGTTGGCCTGGCAGTTGTATACTAGCATCCCCGAGGATCGCTTGGCGGAAGTAGAGACACTGCAAGTACAGCTCCTGGACTATCTTGTCCAGGACGGTGAGCCTATAGTACCGGAGCGAGTCCTTCAGGTATTTGACGCGCTTCGCCCCGTCGCTCGACGGCTATCATCACATCGAGCAGCTATCAAGGCCTACGTTGCATTGGGGATGATAGGGCCGGCAGTTCGACTTTATGACAAGCTCGCCAAGCCCATTGCATCAGGAGGTCCCAGTCAGGTTCTACTGCATAGTGGCATAGATGCAATCCTTCGACGAGCCGTTCTCGACGAGCAGTGGGATCTCGCGTTTCGTGTCTTCAGAGAGTTCCATCGGAAAGCGCATTCCATTCGTGGTACTCCCACATACCACGCGATTCGCACCGGCAATACACTCCCAGAGTTGTGGGGTCAGGCTGCAACATTACCAGAACTTCTGGAACATTTCGAGTCTTTCTTGCGATACGTCAGGGAGTTTCAACACGAACTCACATCTACGCCATCCCGAGAGCGTGATTTGGCCTGCTTTGTCATGTCCTTCGTACCTCACGTAATGGATCGCGTCTTGCGTACGGAAAAATTCGACGATGATTTTGTTTGGGATTACTTCATCGGGCTCTTTGACAGTCTCCACTCTCTAAATCTCCCCACTTCAACTCTCTACGAGCACGCGATTCGAAAGATGTTGAACCTTCCAAAATACCGAGAATACACCAACCAGCGAAAGATTCCGCTCGAGCTATATAGAAGATACCGGCAACTTTATCTCTATGGGGACAAAAGCACTTCCGAAGGGCCACCATCACGGGTCTTGATCAGGTCTATGATCTATCAGCATTCTTCGAAAGGCGGCCTTGGACGTGTTCAGGATCATCTACACGATTTACGCACCTGGTACCCAACTAAGC
The DNA here is from genome assembly GCF_024043175.1 of Alternaria infectoria. NCBI lineage: Eukaryota > Fungi > Ascomycota > Dothideomycetes > Pleosporales > Pleosporaceae > Alternaria > Alternaria infectoria. The sequence continues at coordinate 65,562 of NW_026250729.1, read as the reverse complement.
CGCTACGGTCTGGTCTTCTCAAGTACCTGATTCATACGTATGCCAGGGTTGGTAATGTGGAGAAGGTGGACGAATACGTCAATGAGCTTCGATTACATCACCCAGACGAAGTGACAATCAGCGTACTCTCATCACTTCCGTATGTGTATGCACGACGCGCGGATGTCGATGGCACCATCACCCAGTTCAAACGCATACACGAAGAGTTTCAGATGACCCCGGATACTGCTTGTTGGAATATTTTACTGCTTGCCTACGTCCGATCCGAGGACCTCGATGGTGCTCTGGAATGCTTCAACAATTGCTTGGACTATGGCGTTGCACCAGACGTGAAAACTTTCGGGCCTCTGCTCGACTTTTGTGCCCATAGAGGTGATGTTGAGGCTTTCGAGACACTCTTCTCCAAAGCCAAGCAGATGGGCGTACAACTTGACACGGATGTTCGTGCAAGGGCGGGCTATGTCGAAGCATTTCTAAATGCGGGTGATCCAGAAGGCGCCGAAGCGATCGCATATGGCATGCTCAACAGTTATAAGGCAGGGACACTCCACGGATACCCTCTCTCACATACATGGAACTTGTTGATCCAACGGCGCGCAATGGACCGCGACTTAGCGGGTAGCAGGCAGCAATACAAACTAATGGTCGAGAACAACATCCCGCTGGATAGCTGGACTTTTGGCAGTCTGATGCGAGCATTAGTCGAAGTAAAGCAGACCAACGCTGCTTACAAACTGCTGAGAGTCACAATGCCGGAACAAGGATACCGGGTCCATGCACTTCACTACGCCATAGTGATGACCGGTTTCTTGAGGGAGGGGCAGTATCAACTAGCTGTGGAAGCTCACGAAAGGATGAAGGCGCGCCAGGTTCCTCAAACCGAGAGCTCCCGCCAAGCTTCACTTCAAGCGCTTGGTATGGCTGATTCCCGGCAGCTAAAGAGGAGAGGAGCCAAACATCCAAACTACAAGCTTCTTCGGGTCGAAGAGGCTCTTGAAGAGATGCTCGTCTCCAGTACAGCGCAAGAGATTGCGCACCGACAACCTGTACATGAACGATTCGACGATGTGGACAGCTTCGATGACCTTCGGGCGTCCTACTATGGCCTGATGATCTCGCTCTATAGCGCCAGATCAGCGTATAAACTCTGCAAGAAGCTTTTCCAAAAGGTCGAAGCGATGGCAGCAGAGTCCGGCAGCTACGCTATACCACTGACTCTCGTCACGTCGATGATGGAGGCGCATCTCAAGGCAAATAACCACGCCGAGGTCGCAAACTTCTGGGAACTCGCCCGCACTTCCGCCGCAAAACTCACCAAGACCTTCCACCAAGCCGTGAACCAGAGCGCCCCTGTGCCTGACGACACCTCCATCACCGACCCTTTGATCCTACAACGCTTCCAAGAAGCGCACATCTCCGACAACCGCCGCCAAATCCTAGCCAAGCCAGCTCGTATCTACATCCGCAGTCTACTCGCGCAATCCGACGCCGACAACCCCAACGCCGCACAAGACGCCCAACGCACCATCCGCGACCTCCTCGTCAACGGCTTCACAGTCGACAACCTCACCTGGAACGAACTTATCCAGCAACTCATCCACCGCAACCACATCATCGACGCCTTCACCATCTGCGAAGAATACCTCATGCCCCGCTTCCCCGGCTGGCGCGAACTCATCCCCAACTTCATCCGCAATGACCGCAAAGGTTTCCAGTGGATGGAGCTGCGTCCGAATGATCTCAACAAGGCCAGTGTGCTTCCGCGGTACAAGACTATTATCCTGTTGGCGAAGGCTTTTGGCCAGGTTAAGAGCGATGAGAGGAATGGGGTTGGGTATGATGAGGAGGCTGGGGCTTGGTTGGCGGAAATCATTGAGAATAAGGCGCCGTTGACTATGAGGGCTATTGATTCCATGCCTAGGACTTTCGATAAGTTGCAGCAGAGGCATTTTGGTGTTTTGTAGAGACAGTAGTCTGTATATATGTAGATTATGTAGTAAATTACGATCTGAACGCGTTGTATGTACGAAGGACTTGGCTGATGTGAAATCTGATAATGATGGTCTTCCCACTGTGGTCAAGAACGCGCGAAGATGGAAGCAACCACCTCGGCATTTTCGGTACAATGATGCAGCGAGAAAACTACGTACCCCGAGTGTAAGAACACGTGTGTGCCCATACAACAACATTCAAAACAACCCCATATATTTCCAAAGCAACAATGCGTTTTCCAAACCCTCTCAATGCAGACTGGGCATGGCCACTTTACAGGGATGGGCCCATCGAAGGAGCCTTCGAACTCGACCTTGCCAATGGCATCGACGAGGCCGTCGCAACAAGCGTCACACGTCCCTGGCTCTTCGCCTTTAAGCCCACCACGTCTACACCAAACGGACGAAATATCCTTATTCTAGGTGGAGGAGGATACGTCGAGCTCATGGTGGGAAGAGAAGGTGTGCAGGTAGCGAGATGGCTGGCAGGGCTAGGATTCCATGCCTTCGTGCTCATACATCGTTTTCCGAATAAAGAGACGGGCATTCAAGCGCCAATAGACGACGCCAGGCGGGCGCTCACAATGTTCTATGAGAAGGGCTTTGGAGTACGCCCTATGGGTGTATGCGGTCTCTCATCTGGTGGTCATCTCGCTGCATCGCTACTCTCGACGTATCCCACCTGTTGGAGCAACCCGAATGCGGAAAGTGGTGTTCCATACCTCGAATTCGCTATCATTGGCTATGCGCCCATCTCGACGAATGCAAAAGGACGCCAGGTCATGGCGGGTAAGCCAGCGCTGGAGCCGCCGGAGAAACAGGCGCTTTACGATACCGTGCAGCCAGACGTACAGTTGGAGAGCAGAGTTCCGCCAACCTTCATAGTGTATGCTGCAAACGATCCGGTTGTGCCGGTGGTGAATGCATACAGGCTGGCTGAAGGCATTATGAAAGCTGGTACCCCTGTAGAGCTTCACGTCTTCTCGGATGCGCCGCACGGGTTCGCATTGGACACGCAGGGACTTCCGGTGAGCCATTGGCCGAGCATGTGTGAGAAGTGGATGGATCAGAATGGCTTCATAAAATAAGTGCCAGGCATTGGGCTATACGGTCGTCTGCTCAGCGGAGAACGCGACGTAGCCGTATCGCAAATGAACAATTCCTGCAAGCTCTCGCATACTTAGGCACATCTAGTGAGATCAGGCCGGGTCTGTTGTCTGCCTGCTTCAAACGACAGCCGGATGCGGATCAGGCTGAAACGGGTGAGTCGGCAAGGAAGCAGCAAGACATGTCAGTGAGTTCAAGCGACATTCGTCACATGTAGTATGGAGTCGATGGTTGTGGTACTCGCGTGCATGCGATCCAAAGTCAAATGGGGTATGATGTGGCTGTGAGGCGTGTGGCGAGTAAAAATGTTAAGGTGGCGGGGAGGTGGTCAGGTCTGGGCAGGAACCGACGCCTAGCGCAGAAGGCGGGCAGGGTGACGTACCCACCTTTCGGTCGCGCCTGCCCGCGCCTAGAGGCAGCATCCCTCGCGCCTCGACTCCCGCCATGAGCCAACACGCAATATTGCTCCTCGATACTTCAGACGACCGCCGGAATAATGGTGCGCATAACAGAGAGACGACGCCATGGGAAATCGAACTGACCATCGCAGGCGTCGCTTTTGCGGCAACTCGTAGCCGGCCCTCGCGCCAGGCATGCTGAAGCTGGCCTCGACCTGTGCTATGTAACGGACAACAGTACAGTCGCCCCAAGAAGGTTTCCAGTGTTTGCCCTCTGACAGCGTCTAGTAATCGCTACTTCGGGCCCTAGCGGCACGTACCCGCAGCGCGCCTATCGCAACCCGCTTGACTCGCTCGTAAAGTTTCTCGACTCGAAACATGGCGACGATTGGGCCATATGGGAGTTTCGCGCTGAAGGGACGGGCTACCCCGACTCGGAGGTCTACGGTCGCGTCTACCATTATCCCTTCCCCGATCACCACCCGCCGCCTTTCGCCCTGATACCGAACATCATGGCCAGCATGCGCAACTGGCTCCATGAGAAGGAGGGGCGGGTCGTCGTCGTGCATTGCAAGGCCGGGAAAGGGCGATCGGGAACTGCTAGTTGCAGTTACCTCATCAGCGAGGAAGGCTGGCCGGTGCACAAGGCTCTGGACCGCTTCACCGAGCGGCGCATGCGTCCCAACATGGGCAAAGGCGTCAGCATTCCCAGCCAACTCCGATGGATAGACTACGTGGATCGCTGGGCCAAGCACGGCAAGTTGTATGTCGAGCGGCAGGTCGAAATACTTGAAGTGCACTGCTGGGGCCTCAGAGACGGTGTCAAGATCCAGATCGAGGGCTTCGTCGAGGATGGCAAGCTCATCAAGAACTTCCACACCTTCACCCGCGACGAGAGGGAGATTGTGCGAGGCGAAGTCAAGACCACCGGCATGGCACAGGCAGTGCAGGAGGTCATGTACAAGAACGGCTTCGGCCCATCAAAGACGAGCGAAGGCCCCAAGAATGGCTCGACTTCCTCCCTCGAGCAGCAGCAGCAGAGCAATGTCGATGGCGCCACCACGGCCGAGCCAAGATCGTCACGCGAGAGCCTACCCACGGGCACGGGCGACGTCGTCTTTCGTCCCGCCAAGCGCGTAGTCTTGCCCACCAACGACATCAACATTGACGTCGAGCGTCGTAACAAAGCCGCCTTCGATCTGACCATGGTCACCGCTGTCGCGCACGTGTGGTTCAACACATACTTTGAAGGGAACGGCCCTGAGCAGAATGGCAATGTCGACCAGTCGGGCATGTTTGAGATTGCATGGGAAGCCATGGACGGCATCAAAGGCTCATCTCGAAAAGGCACACAAGCTTTCGAGCGCATAGCCGTAGTCTGGCGCGCGCTCTCTAGCGAAGAAGGCCGACCTGGTGTTGTCATTACAGAACCGAAGGAGGGTGAGCCTGTGCAACAAGCCGAGCCCGCAGATTGGAGGGGTACCAAGGGCGTGGAGCCGTCCGAAGACAAAGATCTAGGCGTCCGCACAGCGAGCCCACCCAACGAGAAGTCAGACATCAGCCGAGCAAACAGCGTCCGAAGCGAGAACAAGAAGGGTACCACCATTGTCGAAGCTCCCGGCCGGAGGGACAGCGGTGATAGTGACACCAAACATGTCCGACCACATGGTCCGAATGGGGAAAAAGTCCTGATGGAGCCGAACGGTTCTGCTTCTCGAACAAGCACAGACGCGACAAGCAGTGGGCCGACAACGGCAATCTCAGACCCCACGCAACCAGATCGTCCTGACAATTCTAGTCATGTTGCTAGCCATTCGCGATCCGCAGACCAGCCTACTGGGTCACACCAGAGCGGGGGCCACATTGGCGGAATTGCGGAGAGCTTGAAGTATCACGTCTCAGGAGCAGCTCACACCAACGATCTACCTGATGGAAAGCCTGAGAGTGAGATGAAGGATGCGAAGGAGCATGGCCTTGGGCACATGCATTTTGGCAAGAAAAAGACAAGTTCGTAGGTGCCTATACCGTTACGGCGACGGCAAAACTCGTGCATCACGTCGTTGTCTTCGGTAATGCGGGGCGTTATTTGGAGCTGCATGACAGAACCGGAAGCTTGCGGTTGGCGTCTGGTCAGCGTATCACATGTGCGCACGAATCGTGCTTTGCGCGTGTTGCATGGCGCTGTATGCATTGATGAGGCGTTGTACAGCGCGCTTCTTTCGTTATGAGAAAGTGTTTTGGGTTTGTAGGATTGAGGTTGGTTTCGCTGTTTCTCAGATACACCACTTGCTTTCGATCAACTAGGGAACAACCAATACTTCTGATTAGAAATTCGTCGACACCAAGGATTCTAATGTATGCGCGACTGTATATTCGTGCAGCATGGAAGAAGTGAGGCGAGCGTCCACGGGTGCTCGGTAATGCGCTCGATACCTAGCCGATGCAGCTCCTGCGTTCCTTCCTGGTGAGGCAGGGCCACTCAGCGCGACACACGAACGACCATCACTGCAGCTCAGCAGCAGCCGATGGGAACACAACGTCAACCGATGAGCCACTTTGGTAATATGCATGTGCTCAGAGAGCATAATGCGTCTTTGTGTTACCGGAAACGCAGGGAAGTGTGATGTAGAGACAGCCGCAGCGCCACCGAACCAGTCCACAGGTATAAGAGCGTCACGCAGTCGACGGCCGAGTTCTGTGATCCCGCATAAATGGCCTCGAGAACGAGAGGTGCAGATACACCATGAAAGACTGATTGGGACCGGCGAAAGCGAGCGCGTCCACACTCCTGCAAGGCTGAAGGCATTGTCAGACGAGGCTGAGCTACGCTCTGCCTTGACATTGGTTACCTCCTCACCGGTCATCACGACATCGCTCTTTTTTTTTCAGCCTGTCTATGCATTATAGCCTGCTCAGGCCAATACATCGACGAAACGTTGCTCCTACAGGAAGGTCGTGGCTAGGCAGCAGATTCGGCTGAAAGAGTTCATTAGGTATGTGCGGCCTCCACTCCACCACCACCCTGTACTGATATGGTGATAAGACGATCTATTCGAGCAAGCTGGCTCCCAACAAGTTCAGCCTTGTCGGAGTTCGCTATTCAGAGCTCGTCATTTGCCAGATCCCGAATTAGGTACTGCGGGGTAATCGAGAACGGTAATACAAGACTGCAGCCTAGTAGTGTGTTGTGTGGGCGAGAGATCTGATTAGAGAAAGTTGTGGGTCGGGAAAGGAGGCAGAGTGAGGTTAGGCTTCACCTTGCGGCTCTGTCGGTGGATAAAAAGGGTGTGAGACCTAGGTCCTCCTCTTGTCTCAGCCTTGAGACTGTCTCATCTGCAATTGCTACATTTCCTGAACGAGCCGGACCCCAAGTTTACGTGTTACGACTTCTTCCAGGTCCTTATCTCCAGCAGCATATTCAACAGTTAAGCAATAGCAGAAAGCCAGCCTCGCATCTTGGCAAGTCTACGACCCATGAACGGACCGGACAGTTCAAAGACTTCTTCCACCAAACCTTCCTTACCTGCCAAAGCTAGCAAAAAGCTTTCCGACACCTCATCATCGTCACCAGTCATTGTTGCAACCCCGTCCGTGAAGTCCGACCCGGACGACATCTCGCTGCACGAGCCAAAGATGGATTCCTCTCAAGAGACTGTCGAAGCTCATGTGGCTGATACGGCTCAAAATACCGATGAGAAGCAGGCAGCTGTTTCTGTCGAGCATACTGAGGTGCCAAAGTCTGAGCTAGTCGTTGCGAAGAAGAAGAGTGTCAACAGGCGAGGGAAACACGCATCAAAGAAGTCAAGGCGTAAAGCAGAAGAGACGTCTACATCGGACGATAGTGGCTCTGAGAGCGACAGTGAGTCGGAAGAGAGTAGCGAGGACGAGAAGGCTAAGCGTAGAAAGAGGCGGAAGTTGGCTGCGAAACGAGCAGCAGTGAAGAAGAAGCAGCGGGCGAAGGCGAAGAGCAAGAAGAGCAAGAGTAGGAAGCATGATTCAACAAGCGAGGATGAGAGTTCGGCTGATACCTCCGACTCAAGTTCGGACTCAGATTCAGAGGCAGATGACAAGAAGAGCCGCCGGAAGGCCTTGCGAGCCAAAGCCAAAAAGAAGAAGAACAAGAAGCTCGACAGCTCTAGCGAAGACAGTGCCTCTGACACTTCGAGCTTATCCGACAGCGATACAGATTCCGAGGATGAGAAATCGAGACGTAAACGCGCAAAGGCGAAAGCCAAGCGGAAGGCAAAGAAAGCGAAGAAGGCTGAATTATCTGAATTTTCGTCAATGACATCGTCTTCCGAGGACGATATCGATGCGCCGGCTTCACCGCCAGAGCCTCCGTTGCCAGGAGATACCCTTGACACACAAGTGACCAAAGTAAGTGGTCTGCTCAACAGTCTCAAGGCGCAACAAGCTTCTCTCAACGCTGCCGCTGCCGCTGCCGCCGTATCCACTACGAAGCTTGATAAGCCAGTCAAGAAGAACGCCCTCGAGTTCAAGCGCGTCGACCAGGTTTTCGACATGAAGATACGCGATTGGAAACTCGTCGAGAGTAACGCCGACCAAAAAGACGAGTTTGACTGCGTGTTCACCGTGCGCAGGAGACTCAACTGGGAAGGCAAGTATCAAGAGACACAACTGGATGTCAAATCCAAGCTACTTCGCAACGCACTCCAAGAGGTTTTCAAGGACTGCAAGAGCATTAGCCTAGTGGAAGACATCCCGCAGATTGATCCTCACACGCTGTTCCACTACTACGACGAATTGAAGACCTACATCAAGAAGACGCTGAAGCCAAAGCTGAAGAAGGCAAAGAAGTCGAAAGAGCAGAAGCGCGTCAAACAGCAGATTGCATCATGCAAACTGCTTCTGAGTTACATTGATGAGGATTACACTGCGACGCGCAAGGCTCTCCGGCCCATGCTCAAAGCGGGTACGATCACGTACGACCTCGTTTGGGCATTGTTCAAGCCTAACACGATCGCCTTCACTCCCACGTATCACAACAAGGATGATCCGCGATGCTTCAAGGTCGAGACCGCGTATGAGTATGAGAGCTGGATGACGGGTGTCAAGTCCTGGTATGTAGATGGCAAGTATCTTGAGTATGATGGCAAGTCGTTTGGTCTTGGAGACCATCAGATTACGATTCAAGCGTTCAAGGGGCACAAGAAGATTACCAGTCTCTCGGCCTATCCGTTGAAGTACCACAAGGATCCTGAGGTGAGTCGTTAACCGGTTGATCGGGCGTTCATTAGCTAATGGTCTTGCAGAGCATCAAGAAGCAACTCGTCGACCGAGGCAAGAAGTTCGTCGCTCTCCAAGGCATGAACTACCGCCTTCAGAAGGGCATTGCGTACATGAAGCACAAAAACAACATCATCCGCTTCATCATCAACGGCCGCGTCATGGTCGATCCCGCCATCTTTCGCCGCATCAATCCCAACTATCCGCTCTCGTACCTCAAACAAGACGAGCTTGCACAGAATGAGGAAAACGACGATGACGATGACGATAGTGACGACTGCTGCTGTGGATCTGATGAGGGCGACGAAGACGAGGAGAAAGATAAGATGCGCATCGTCATGTGGAAGGACAAGAAGGGCAAGAAGCATCCCATCCGCGTGCCACAGAGCGTCATCGACAAGGAAAAGGGCGACAGTCCCGACAAGCAAGTCGAGACCGACGAAGACGGCTCAGAGAACAAGCAGCAATGCTTCACCGAAGAAGAGCTCCTCATTGCCTCTCCCGTCGTCCTCGGTTTCGCCTTCTCGGAGAAACTCTGGCTCGAATTCTCGCTCGCCGGCATCGACGACATCAAATGGAACGACGAAGCCTTCTCCAGCCTCGTTCTGCCCAGCCGCATCAAGCAGAACCTCAAAGGCCTCGTCTCTTCTCACCGCTTCAACGCCGCAAAGACCATCGACGACGTCATCCAAGGCAAAGGCAAGGGCCTCAACGTCGTTCTCCACGGCCCACCCGGCGTAGGTAAAACGCTGACCGGCGAATCCATCGCCGAGTACCTCAAATGTCCGCTCTACGCCGTCTCGGCAGGCGAACTAGGCACCAACAGCCGCTCACTCGAAACCGATCTAAACCGCATAATGGACATTACGCATTCGTGGGGCGCTATTCTCCTCCTCGACGAAGCAGACGTGTTTCTCGAAGCGCGCCAACCCCACGACATTCATCGCAACAGCCTCGTATCTGTGTTCTTGCGTCTAACAGAGTACTACCAAGGCATCCTCTTCCTCACAACAAACCGCGTGGAAACCTTCGATGAAGCGTTCCAGAGCAGGATCCACATGGGTATCCGATACGACAACCTGGAAGCCAAGGCGAGGAAGAAGATCTGGCAGCACCATATCGGCAAGGTGGAGCAGATGGGTCGTGACGCCGAGGCCGAGAAGAAGAAGGGTAAAGATAAAGACAGTGATGAGGAGGGTACCGCGAAGGATGCGAAAGAAGACAAAGGTGCGAAGGTGATGAAGCCGTTTACCGAGGTGGACTTTGATGAGCTGAGTAAGAGGAGTATGAATGGGAGACAGGTATGTTTTGCTGTTGTTGGGGTGGTGTGCGTGGGTATCGGCTAACAATTCCTGCAGATTAAAAATACGGTCAAGACGTCGCAGTCGATTGCGCTTGCGGAGAAGTCGGTCTTTAGTATGGAGCATGTTAAGCGTGTGCTTGAGGTTGCTGAGGCTTTCGAGGATGATATGCGCGGTGGTGGGGGTTACCGTGATGCCAAGAGGATGTATACCTAAGGCGGGTCTCTTTCACCGGACGGACTGAGGTTGCCTTTTTGAGATATCTTTCGCTTTCGATTGGATGTGATGGATGCTGGTAGGTCCTTGAGCGGCTTGCTTCTTTTGTTTATACGTCTCCTCTCAAGTATATTATTGTAACGTCGATTAATTCTTCGAGGTCCATGACAGGTCTGCACGCTTCGTTCGCGGTTGCCTCTGATACGCGTGGCTCCTTCCAAAGTGACAGTAGATGTGGGAAGGCGCAGACGTGGCTTACAAATGTCATGATGCTGTCATGAGCGTTCCTGCCGGTAGATTTAGTGCTGCCGGCGCTTCGGGAATAGCGCAAAAGCCGACGCTGGACGCCTTTAGATCCTCGACGTCAGCTAGAGATGCACTGCGACTAGTGGGACGTGATATCAACAGCGCGATTTATGTGCCTTTTCGACCAAAGTATGTAGGGTTGTCATCTCAACTTGCATGTGGTGTTGTTTCGGAGCCGTTCAGATCTGGAGATGACATCCCACCTGTCTACACGCTCCTGCATCACCTGCGGTCATGGCTGGCTATCGCATCTCCGCGCAGGATGATCCATAGCCTAAATGGACGCGCAACTAGGCCAACTGACGTCGTCTCTAGTGGTGAGTTCTAGGCCCCGTCTCAGTCGTGCCAAGCAGCAGTGGCTGGTATCAACTCCACAGCGTCCCCACGCAACCTCGGTGGCCTTTTCTGGGGCGCGTCAGCTCCAGCGCGGAAATACTTCAACCCTCACTTTTATTCCCGCCAACGTTGTGCCCACTGCTGCCGCTTGCATCTGACCATTTGCCCGTCGCTGTCAAGCACTCGGACCAAGCTCACGCGCATCCCGACCGCCGCACGCGCTGCACAATGGATGACGAAGGCACGCAGCCCTCGACGAGTCCGGATCCGTCCACCACCAGCGCGACAGGCACCCACGGCGATGCGCCACCCAAGAAGAAGCAAAAGCGCAACAAGCCGACGCTGAGCTGCGAGGAGTGTGTCGAGCGCAAGACCAAAGTGAGTGCAGCGCGCTGGCGCAATGGCTGCCCGAGACTGAACCGACGCAGTGCGACCGCACTCGTCCTCATTGCTTGGCCTGCATCAAGCGACAATCAACATGCAAATACTCCGACATCGCCAACCTGATCGCGACTTCCACAGACAAGTAAGTTCCCATGGCATCCCTGGACGCGCATCTGCTGAGCCTTTGCACAGGGTTGGCGCCGGTCGCACTGCGGGACGCTCCAGAAAAACGAGCGCGAGGCCTTCGTTGCACCTTGGCAGTGACCCGCACCCACATGGCAAGCCGCCCGTTCAGGTAATACACATCCCTTGCTCCTGTCATATCATTGCGAACCTCCTGCGAACGCATGTCGGCCCAAGCCTTCGGGCGCCGGTGGCTATTCGCGATTGTGGGTCTTGAGGAATCGGCCGAACGCGTTGGGTCAAGACCTGACGAGTTTCGTGGCCGTCGAATACTCCTAACCTTTTTTCGGCAATACTTCATCTTCGGTGAAAATGTCGTGAAAAGCATCGCTCTAGCGGTTATCTGACTCGTTTGACAGGCCCACATCCAGGTACCACCAACGCCAGTCAGGGCACAATACCGTAGCGTGTCGTTGTCATCATCAGGGTCCTCGCCATTCCTGTTATCAAACATACCGTACTCTAACCACACGCCCGCGCCATTCTTTGGTCTGGGTTCTGAGCATCCCTTCGCCAATTACTGGACGAGTCGCGGCGGTCTCGCTGAGGTAGTTGGCGTGCTGCCAGCTAAAGAGCAAGCAGATATTCTGGTAGACAAGTACTTTGATGCTGTCGACCCAGTGTACCCTATGGTACATCGTAGGAACTTCTATGCCGACTATCAACGTTTCTGGTCGCTACCCATAGAGGAGAAACATTCAGCAGATCCCGTGTTGGTTGCTCTTCACTTTGTTGTGTACGCTATGGGTACGCAGTTCATCCGTACCACTGATAATGCTGAGCGAGCGAAGATTGCCGAGTTCTATATATCAGCTGCTCAGCAGGCGTTGCGAATATCTTCGTACCTCAGTCGAGCTTCAGTCAGAACGTTGCAGGCCATGGTTCTGATAGGATACTTTTTGATGAACGACAACCATGCTTCTGATGCATGGGCTTTTGGCGGAGTTCTAGTACGGCAAGCGTACGCCATGGGATTACATCGCGACCCAGACATCATTGCGCCTCGGTGCTCGCTGAGTGACAAGCAACAACGGCGGAAGCTCTGGCAAGCCATATATCTCCAGGACACATTCCTTACCGTTTTACTAAAACTCCCACCGACCAGTGTTTTCTCAGACATACAACCAGAATCCCTGAGCGATGACCTTGATGAATACATCCCGAACGGTTCTTCAAACAACGGCACGACAGACCCCGTCATCAATCCCATGAGCATCAGCAACATCGCCTCGAACCACGATCTCTATCCTTCCTACGAGTTGTCAGATCGAAGATACATCCGGTCGATGTGGCACATGGCCAACCTCGTGTCCCGCACCGTCTGTATCCCACGTTCATTAGCAACACCCCTGACAACCTCGATTTCGCATAAAGCTGAGCTAGTAAACGAATACTTTGCTTTGCACAAGAGCTTTCCCGCAGATCTTACAGCATCTGACGAAGTCACCATACGCGCTATGGCAGAAACAAACCCACGCGGTTTACGGCAAAACTTATTCTTCCGAAGTAACTTCTGGCATTGCGTCATGGCCATACAGGCGGATGAGAACCCGGCCGAGGGTGTACCATGCGACGTCAAAGGTGCGCTGGACGCAGCTAGAATGGCATTGCAGTCTTTCTTCCATTTCTGGGAGTATCTCAGAATCGATGCCAGCGTATGGTGGGTGTTCCAGCACCGCGCGTTCGAGGAAGCGGTAAGTACAATTTTCCCTGCAGTGCTGCTGCGTTACTGATATCCATTCCAGCTCCTCATGGCACGCATCCTTGGTCAACAAGCGCAACCACTTTCACCCAGTCACAACGGCTTGCCTCCTTCAGCAGACCCCTTGCTCAAGGAAGCGAAGGAAGATGCCCGGAAGTGTCTCGATATCTTGGATCTGGTCGGCATTGCACCGGAGATGCAGAAGACGAGGACGGAAGTGCTCAGGACTGCGTTTTCGGATATATTGTGGTAGTTGCGTGTAAATATAGGCTAGGTAGCTGCGGCGGCAGCGTCGATACACCTGATAATGTAATATCATTGGGAATTTGGAAATTAATGCAAGAAGATATCAGGGAGACTGCTACTGGTGAGAGATAGAAGCAAGAAAAGGTTCCGGTGTGGGGCGATGCAGACTTAATATGTACATGCCTGGGCAGAAAGAACATCTGTTTCTGGAACAAACGCCGTGATTATGGGTTCAAGTGCTTATGGTCGGTTGCTGCAGTCTCTGCCGCGGTCATCGCGTAGTCGGACCTTTGCCAGGCCAGCATTTTGCTAGCCCGTTTCACGCGCCGTTGTGCGGAAGGACCCGTTACGTTTGTAAGCAAGATGTCAGCTATACATCGCCGGCTCAGATGCATAGTTGAACGTAGTAGATCCAGCACCTTTGACTTGGCTACCTCGGTTCGGGCTGATTATCGGAGTTGTACCTCGATATGCGGGATGATCGCGATAGCTCTGTGCTCAAGCACTTAGCTAGACTCACGCGATATAGACACACACAATCGTCGTTCAACCCGATCTTGAGGCTCACCACAACGGGTACTTCCATTGCAATCATAGAGACTGTGACAGCTCGGGATCAGACATTTCCCTAATGCCCCGACCTACTGGATCAGCTAATCAATCGCGCTGGAGCGTTTTTCGACAGCAACTTTATTTACATGAACGGTGTTGATCGCCTTTTCCGTGTTACCGATACAGCGGAAGACAAGGCTGCTAACTGAGCGATCGACGGTCAGCGTGGATCGTTACTGAGGATGGCACGAAAGCGGAATGTGAACGGAAAGGGAGATGAGATGGGCCAGGAGCGGTGAGCGACGAAGGGGTTATACGGAGGTGATCTAGATGATCTGGATGATCTGCGCGGGCAGGCAGTGGGAGATATCGTGGAGGCTGGAATCGGTTAAAGTCGGGGTGAGCTTGTTCGGGCTTCCGCGCTAGCATGTGAGGAGTGTTCTCGCGAGGAATTTCGGTTGTCGGCTTTCATAGTTCGATGTTAGGTGCCGGTGGTTACCGGGCTGAATGCCATCGAAGCCGAAAGTGGATAGTCAAGTTGGATGCACAAATGTAGATGCTTTAATGAATTTGCAGGAAGAGGATAGCCGACATACCTAAATATTGAGGTCAAAACTTGGTGGAATAGACACAGTAGTAGTAGCAGGTGCTTGAACGCAGCAACAGCCCTGTTAAGTGACACTGATGTACGGATGCAAAGACATGTAAATTGATGCAGAATTCTATTACTATGGGGTATCGTGCAGTGCTTCAAATGAAACCTCTAATTAAAAACGCTCATGGACCTTTGCGGCCTTCCCAGTCGATTTGCTGTCGAGGGTTGAGTCGCTGGCCCCTCCAGGACTGCCTCTCCTTTCACGTTCTGTCGTATGTTGACGACTCTTCTCTGATATTTGTCGCTTCTCACGTTCATCTAAAACGGTGGATGTAACGTATCCAGGCAGTCCCTGCTGTTGCTGCCATGCTTCCGATGGTTGGCTTCTGCCCAGTATTATCTCCTCGTCAGAGCTGGCGCTCTCTCTCCTCGCTCTGGAGGTAGTGATTGTGATCGACTTCTTTATCGAAGGCTTGAGCGTGCCCAGTTGGGTGCCCGACTGCAGCGGACCGGAGTTCAGTGAGGGTTTACTCCAGGGTAGAGCTGAGGCTGAGCGAGTGATCTCGAGAGCCTGCTTCATGAGCGGCCTCAGAGTCGCAATGGAACCAGCTGTTATGCCCAATCCCACCTCCACTGTGCTCCAGATCGCAAAGTCGGTTGTTCGGTAGAGGAAATCGCCCTTGTATCCCTTCAACGAGGTCGTGTACGGGAGACGAATGATCGTTGCTGTCGAACCACTATCGACTTGTTAGAGACGTTATTATGCGGCTCGCGAAATACTTACATTGCGGCAAGAGCGATGACCGACGCGACTATGACTTTCATGCGTTTCTTCATGTGCAGATCCTTGACGATCAAAACCGGGAGAATCGCAAACACCCAGTCCGCAAACGCGTTGAGTCCAGAAACCACGAACGTGAAGTTCATGACTAGTGTCGCTGACAAGCATGTGCCATGATGATTAGGGTCCAGGTCCCACCAGAACGAGACCGGCTTGCACTGGAAGATGACGACCGACGTGTATGCGACTCCCACGATGGCAGAAACGACCATGATGAACCGGATGAGCCAGATGTGCATCGGTACGACGGTAATGCGCAGCAAGAAGAACCCGACGGCGATCTTGAGCATGCATGTCGATAATGTGTAGAATATTTCGCAGAAGAACCAGAAGTTTAGGGCCGTTTGCGCTTGTTCGTCGGTGAGTTTCTCGCGGCGAACACCTGTTCCGTGGAGCGCGCCGCCGATTTGAGACACGAGATAACCGGTGAAAAAGAAAAGTGTGACGACCATGCAGTAGTCGTCAATGCCGAATCCCTTCACCATGAAGATCCTACATTCTTATCAGCGACGCGTCCAAAAACAATGAAGATAGCAAGCAGATCTTACCTGACATAGCAACGAAGCCCAACGGTGATATATGTTAAGATCAAGAAGGTGAGGGCTATAGCCAGCACCGAACCACTTCGGTCCTCCATACTCGGTGGTGTGTCGGGAGAATCGTCAAAATAAGGTTATGTAGGCGAGGGAGAGGATTGATGAGTCTGGAAAACCGCGATTCGAGTACGATCTTGCAGCATATTGTATTTCGACAAGTTCGGCCTCCCCCTCGTCGCTGATCGCGCGAACAGACGTCTCAACACTTTCTCCGAGCCGTGTGTCTCCTGGCATTGTGAACGCTAGAATACTGTTAGCAAGACCACCGACGCTGCTCTGGGTATCCTTGCGACGGTAGTCGACGCAGGTTACTGTTCGAGCCAGGTTCATTGTGGGGCAGATCCATTATGGCGAGGCAGGAAGATCGGCAACGTGCTTCGCTAAGCGTTGCCACGCGAGAAAGGGGAGTGCGAGTCGTTTGCTCGGCCATACAATGAGGCCACTCGGGCGCCAAAAGCAAACGGATCTGTCTCTAGCCTTCTACTAAATCCCCACTGATGAAAGCCTCTGGTTGCTTTTGTCAATCTGGAGGTTCCAATGGTGAGGCGTGCAGCGGGAGCTTGAGTCGGGAGGAGCATTTAGCGAGTCAAATGTGTGCACGGAATCATGCAAGCGTGGACGTCACCGCGTCGAGGTGCACAATCCCATGGCGAGGAAAGAACTCCGAAGAATCCCACCTTCCCTGAACGGGCGAAAGGAGAAAGGGCGATCATACTGCATGTCAAACTGCTTTTGGCTTGAAAGAGCAAAGGCCTTACAATATGTACAGGCATCGAAGTGCCGGTT
Source organism: Alternaria infectoria (assembly GCF_024043175.1). Taxonomy (NCBI): domain Eukaryota; kingdom Fungi; phylum Ascomycota; class Dothideomycetes; order Pleosporales; family Pleosporaceae; genus Alternaria; species Alternaria infectoria. Next base: position 48,775 of record NW_026250729.1, on the reverse strand, counting down.
CTCTGCGGGTCTCCAGGGTTCAGGAGCCGTTCCATAAGAGTCTGACAGCTCTCTGGCCGTCCCTGCCGCAACTTTGTGCGCGATTGCGCGTTGGTGCGTGTGAAGAATTCCTGAGGGTGCTATCCGGCGCCGTCCAAACCAGACGTTGGGAGCAAACTCTATGAGGACGGAGGATAGGGTAGGTAGCGCCTCCGTGCCGTACCGAACCACCATCTTTGTGCCCTACGAACGTTCCCCGCTCCCCGGTAGTGGTCTTCAGCTTGTAGGTGGCTTTCGTCCTCATGACTGTTGAACTCATTCCAAATTCCAGGTTTTGTCCCTACGATGGCTGATGGTGTGCGCAGAGTAAGGTGTACGCTTTCATTGGCTGGCTAACCCAAGCGAGTTGCGACAGCCTACGAAAAACGAAGAAAACTCATGCTGTGGCGCGTGTTGCTGAGTTTTTCTCTACCCAACCTTGCCACATGGCTTACAAACGACTCGTAGATTTTGCAGAATGGAATGCCTGATCTGTGTCGCGAGCGTATGACGTTCCAGCGTTCCTTGTCCATTTTCGAAAAACAAGAAGGCCGGATCAGTTCACGGCTTCTGCACTAAGCCAGTATGACCGAAGTGAGACCGTTCCTGGGGGATGTACTAGATGGACTACTCAAATGCTGTAAAGACTGCTTTTGTCACAAGCAATGTTGTCGACTTTGCTTTCTTGCTCCACGTTCGAGTCGTGCCTATGGGTTTTCGCTATCCAATCCTGTTGGTCAATCTAGAGCTGGTGGCGTGCAATCGATACCGGGACGGCAATTCCGTCAACGTTCGCAAATGCGGAGAACTAGGGGCCTTAGCTAAGGTGCCTGGATATAGCATGCGGAAATGGCAACGCAAAGGGTGTTAGAGCTTCCGTCGGTGCTACTACGGCGCAGGGCTGCTCCTTGGAAGTTTCACCAGTAGTGGCGGCCCACATGACTAAAATCCCGATAGCGGGACTGACCCAATAGGGCAACGACAGCCACACTCTGGGGCTAGACTCCGCGACAAAATTTACTCTAGCGGGAGAGGTAAGAACCCTTCTACTAATTACTAACAAGTTGCGCAATTACACGCAAAATTACTAGAGTCTAAAAATAATTAGTTTACTGCTTACTACTACACGCGATAAAAATACTAGCGCCTTTTTAGCTTCTATAACGTTAGTAATATCTAGCTATTTTTTTAGCTATTCTCTACTTTACAACACTACCTACTATTATAGACCTACTTATAATATATTACCTAAGCCTATATTAATTATTACGCTAGTAGTAATTATTACTATAATAGTTAGAAGATTATTAGTAAAATAGAGAACTATTACGCGCTTTCTCTATATAACTAGAAGGTCTTAAAAGATATCTCTACTCTACTATATATTAAGCTCTAAATAATATTAATATAGTCTAATAATAGTAAACTTTTTAAAAATTACTACTTATATAACTTAGCCTATATTAACTCTAATAAAAAGTATATATTACTTCTCTACTATATATACTTTCTATTTTAGAGCTTAGAATTTCTAAAGCTTTATCTAAAGAGCTACTAGTAACTATACTAGTAGCTTTACTTTAGCTATACTCTACTTATTTTAAGCTTTACTTTCTATTCTCTTTATTCTTCTACTAGTAACGTAGCTACTTAGCGCTTTTTATATATTAGCTTTATTTCTACTATAGGCCTTAGTATAATTACTTACCTTTAGTTCTACTAAGACTTATTTTACTAATTCTCTATTACTCTAAGAACCTTTACTAATATAAACTACTTCTAGTTATACTTTTACTTAATAACCTATTAATAATCTAATCTAAGCTACTTTTAATAATATTTAGTTAGAGTATATAATTAATTTAGACTTAATTAATATTAATTCTTCTACTACTACAACTATCTCTTTATTACTACTACTTACTATATCTACTAAAGCTACTATTAATATTAAGTAAAACGCTAATCTATCTCTATATACTCTAACCTCTACCTCTAAGACTACTATTAGTAGTAGTAATAATAAGCGTAAGCGTATAATACCTCTAACTTTAGTAGTAGATCTAGGTACTAAGCCTAAAGTATCTAATAAGGTTACTACTTAAACGCGTAAGATAGCTACTACCTTTATTTTCTTTAGGCGCACTAAAGAAGACAGCCTTAAAGAGCTAGAATACTAGTATATAAGGCGTAATTATAATAAGTTATAGAGTTAGCTACCTAAGAGTATTCTATATTATAAGGCTTAGAAATAGAGCGCCTAATCTAGTAAGAAGCGTAGACTAGCTATAAGTTTAAGCTCTTTTACTATTAAACTTTAGTCTTTCTAAGCTTCTACTAACTATCTTTAGCTAATTATTCTTCTAGAGAACTAAGTATAGTAAGTTATCTTCTCTAGCTCTACTATTCTCTAACTCTCTCTTTCTTAGTACTTCTAAGGTTCTTAGATTAATTCTCTATAGCTATACTATTACTATTCTTACTTTTAGAATATCTTTTTTACTAGTACTTAATCTTCTCTATATAAATTCTTAGATCTCTACTAATTTCTAGTCTTTAGTAATAAGTTTTTTAGTAACTATAAGAAGACTAATAAGAAGAGTAATAAGAGTAGTAAGAGTAATAATTAAGCTTACCTATAATATTATTTATACTACTAAGAAGGCGCTGTATATTTTCTATATTTCTTACTCTTTTCTTAATAATTCTAAGCTATTACTTATATTTTATAGAAAGCTATATCTACTAATCTTATATCTAATAGAACTAAAAAGCGTCTACTTATACTATATAGATATAACTATACTATAAGTCTAATCTTTTAGAATATATTTCTCTCTCTAGATATTAACTAACTCTTCTTCTACTAGATAAGCTACTTAGAGTAGTATCTCTTAATATAGAGCTCTAAGATAGTAAGTTAGCTTTATATCTATTCTTCTAAAGTTTTACTAATATTTTATTATAGTAGATATAGATATTAAAGTATAACTTTCTTACTACTTCTAGTAGTCTTAGCTAAAAAACTATTAGAAAGGTAAAAGTACTATAACTAATAGGCTAGAAACGTAAGTTTAGAGAATAGAGTATAAAGAAGGTAAGTTTAAGCCTTTTCTCTAATAAGCTTAGAATTACTTAGAGTTAGCTACTAATTCTACTATATTATCTAGATACTTAATATTTTAGAAGCTAAGATTAAGACTATTAAGAAAATTACTACTTAGCGCGCGTATAAGAGCGTTTCTCTTAGTAAAATACTTTAGTATTTTCTATCTTTAGATATAAACTATACTAACTTTTCTTTAGACTTTAATTTTAACCTCTCTATACCTTTATATAAGCTTACTAATTATAAAAAGTAGTATAAGCTTAATTATTACGTCTAGAAGCATAGAAATAAATAGAAGATAAATTATTATATTATAAGCTTACTTAAAAAGCTCTCTTAAGTAGTAAAGCTTCTAAGAGCTTATCTTAATCTATACTAGTATAATTATATACTATACTCTTAAGAAGTATCTAGAGGTGCGTTCTATAATATACTTTTTAAGTATTTTATAAGAGTAGGCTGCATAGTTATAATAAGCTCTCTTATTATAGCTAAGAATACTAATTATATGCTTATTAGAGCGTACGCAGCGCTAAGAGCTTACTTAGCGTATACGCGCTAATTATAATATTACTAAAAATTATTTAATTAGCTAAACGCTCTCTATCTTTTACTTAAAATAAGAGTAAGTATTCTTAATTTTTATTAGTACGCTTACTAACTCTAGTAGTATACTCTATTATACTAATTAAACTAAGTATACCTCTCTATATCTATCTTTAAGCTCTATAGTATTATGTTAAATAAAAATAAGTATAAGTATAAGAATAGCTGCCTTTCTAAGAATAAGTAGTCTAGTTCTAGCTCTATAAGCGCCTCTAAGGTAACTTCTTTAAGCTTTAGTTACGTAAGCGCGTTAAAGGCTAAGCTATTAAGCTTTAACACCTCTAACTTTTTTAAGTACCTAGCTACTTTTTTTAAAATAGAGAATTGCAAGCGCTTAAATAAGCTTTATAGTATTTCTAGAAGTTCTTCTAAGTATAGTTCTTCTAGTAAGAAGTAGAGCTCTAGTTCTATAAGTACTTCTACTTCTACCTATAACTTATTTACTACTCTAACTTGCGCTTCTAAGAAATCTAATCTATTTACTAAGTATAGTAATATAGTTACTTAAGAGTAGGCTAATAATATTTTATATTATAATAAGCGCGCTACCTAGAAGTACGCTAATAAGTAGTATGCTTATAACCTTAAAGCTAAGAATAAGATAGAGTAAAAGCGTTATAACTAGATTACTTATAAGTATTATATTACTAGTTAAGCTATAGAAAATAAGCAGCGTCTATGTTATAAGCGTAATAAGTAGGTTAAGCGTAACTTAGAGCGTAGTAATAAGAATTCTAAAGCTAAGGTAATTACTAAAACTAAGCGCCTTAAGTCTAAGAATAAGCGCTTTATTAATAAGTAGCGTACTAAGTAAGAACGCCTTAAGATTTTGCTTCTAAAGGCTATTAAGCTTTATTAAGAGATAGTTCTAGAGAAAGTAATCTACTAAGCGTAGTAGTCTACTAATTCTATTAGCGTAATAGAAAAGTATAATAATAAGTAGGCTAGTAAGACTACCTAGAAAGAGTATACTAACTCTAATTTAGACGTTGCTACACTCTCTTAGAAGCTTTCTAGTAATTTCTATAAGTATTCTACTAAAGTTACTATTATAGTTTTTAGTTCTTTAGCTACTAGCAATGCTTATTCTAATATTCTTTTTCTAGGTTCTTCTAGTTCTAAGAGCTCTACTTCTAAGAATTCTATTACTATCTCTTCTAACGCTTCTAAGCTTTCTACTAAAGCCTTAGGTAAGCTTCTTATTTCTTAAGAGAGTAGCATAGTTTACAACGCTTTACCTTTCTCTAGCTCTACTTCTAAGAAGAAGTATTCTTTTATTATTATAAGTAGTATAGAGAGCTCTCTCTTTAATCTAGAGCTTTCTATCTAGTCTAATAGTTTAGATATTACTAATTCTTCTAATAAGTATAATAATAAGAAGTATAATAGTAAGAAACATGCGCTTAATAAAGATTCTAATAATAAGAATAATAGAGCTTTAGTAACTAAGTCTGCACGTAAGCGCAGCTCTAAGAAGCCTATTTTTATTACTACTAGTAAGCTCTATAAGATAGTGTACCTCTAATACTTCTAGTCTATAAGTACTAGAAAAGCTACTAACCTTCTCTATAAAAACTACGTAAGTATTAATAAGAGTAAGAAGTCTAAGCGCTACCTTACTAGTGCTATTAGTAATTATAGATATAATAATATATATATATACTCTTTTTTAAGCTTATAGAGCTTTACTAACTCTTTTTTAGACCTAAGTATATAGAGAAGGTTACTAAGCGTATAGTTAATTAGTTTTATACTATAGAGCAGAACCTAAAGACTAGTTATCTACTTAATATTAAGAACTCTTACTTTTATAAGCTTATCTATAACTATAATACTACTTTTAAGTAGTACCTTAAGTATAGCTATATAATCTAGAGGCGTAGTAAGAAGTAGAGCTTTAATACCTTAAAGATAGAGTATAACACTAATAAGTCTAAGAATACTTCTAGTATTAAGTAGTCTTAATCTAACCTTAATAATAAGACTAACAACGCTTCTACTTCTAAGCAGCGCTCTTTTAGTAAGTTTTATTTTAGTACTCTAACTTCTTAGTGCTAATAAGCTTTATAGAACTTTATCTAGTAGTTAAGTAAGTTAACTATAATAAGACTATAGATAATAGTACAGCGCTCTCTAATAATAGTAATAGAAGAGTATTTTCTAAAACTATTACTAATAATACTATTATAGTTACTTATAAAAGTATTACTACTAAACTTAGTTACGCATTTACGTTTATAGAGAAAGTTATACTCTCTTAGTTTTTTACTTTAGAGTTTAAGTATCTCTAAGCTTACAAAGATACTACTAATAACTAGTAGTGCTTTTCTAACTTTACGCTTAGATAACTAAAAGAGTATTACTCTAATTATAGTTCTAGGTATATACTTATTTATCTTACTACACTCTTTAGAGCGTATACTCTAATAAAAGCCTTTTTTAATAAGTAGTTTTCTATAGGCCTGTAAGAGAGGCTACGCTTAAAATACACTTTCTACTACTCTCTAAAAAGAGTAGCTAAAAACTCTTTTATACTTTATAAGCTTTATAATACTACTAATAATTTAATATTCTTTATATTTAACTACTTCTTAAAGTAGATAAATTACTAAACTAATAGATTTTTAGTAAGCCTATTAGCTAGTATACTTTTAGTCTCTAGGTACTTAACTCTAAAAGACTCTTTAGTATACTCTTACCTTAGCTATATATTTTAGATATTAATATATCTAAGGCGTATTATTATACGCTTATTAGCGCTAACTACTAAGCGTATAGTCTACTAGTTATTATAGAAAATTATCTACGCTACTTCTAAGGTAAGTATAAGCTTCTAAAATAGCCTCTTAAGAGCTATTACTTCTTTACTAATATACTTAAGAGTAAGAAGCTCTACTTCTATAGTTAAAGTTATTATAGTTACTTATTATACTACTTTCTAAATAATAGTATCTCTAAAAAGTATAATAAGGTAGCTTTATAAAGAGCGCCTAGTCTCTAGATTATTTATAAAAGAAGCGTCGCTGCAAATTATAAGCTCTACTCTAGAGTACACTCTATAGTAGATAGCCTAATAGCAAGTCTTGTATAAGTATATAATTACTTAGTTAACTACTTTAATATACTCTTTGCTTAGATTTATAAGAAAGTGCAAAAGCTTTAAAATAGCGTATACTATATTAGGCTGCAGTATAATAGCTATATAAAGTAGTAATCTAATACGCTCTTAGTAGTCTTTAACTACCTTCTTATCTACTTTACCTATTAACTTTATAAGCTTTTAGCTTAGAAGTAGTGTAGTAGAGCTTAAAGAAGTGCTTTCTAAGTTAAACTTCTTAGTAAGCTTATCTAAATACTTATTATATATAAGCGTTATAGTATAAGTAGCGTAATTACGTAATACTCTTACTTCTAGAAACTATTTAACTAAGCCTTTTTCTTCTAGATTATATACTACCTTTATTACATTAGTAACTTATAAAGCTTCTTAATAAGTAGTATAGTAATATATAAGTAGTATATTATTAACGTAGAAGAGTAGAAGAATTTTTCTTTATTTATTAAAGAAGAGATAAAGCTCTTCTTTAGAAGTAATAAGACCTACTTTCTTTACTATACGTAAGAGCTCTTTATACTAAAGTAGTAGAAAGTTCTTTAGTCTATAGAGAGCACGCTTAAGCTTTATACACTTACTAGACTTCTTAAAGCTATCTAGTATATTATATACTATAACTAGCTAGTGCTCTTAGTGCGCATAAAGAAATGCTTCTATAACATTAAACTAAAGAATCTCTAGGTTAAACTTAGCTACTATTACTATTACTATTCTAAAAGAGCGTAAAGTAAGTATTGCTATATATATAGAGTATATAGAATTAATTACTTATAAATCTTCTCTTACTACTACGTAAGCTTTATACTTAATAAAGTAGCTATTCTAATTAACCTTATATGTAAATACCTACTTTAGTAGAAGTAGACGCTCTTATACTAAAGAGCGCTTAATTTTCTTCTAGGTACCTACTTAATAGAGTATATTAATCTTCTTATTATAAGCCTTATAGAAGAGCTTTCTATATAGATAGTTACTAAGATCTTTATACTTCTTTAGAAGTAGTAGTAGTTAATTATAGTATACGCGTTTAGATAGCTTATACTTCTATAGAAGTATATTACCTAAGATTATAGCTACTATAATTAAGTAAATAGTTATAAGCTCTCTATAGTCTTCTTCTACTCTATATAAGTATTAGAGAAAACTATTTAGAAGATTATTATTTTATATACTATTCTATAGATTATATAGCGTATAAACTTCTAGTTCTTCTACTTCTAGTCTTTTGCGTTACTCTCTAATTCTAGAGCTTAACTACGTTAGTTTTCTATAATTACGCCTTTAGCGTGTTAGTTTAGAAGTAAGTAGTAGTTTTATTTTACCTTATTCTAGAGAAGTTCTAAACATAGAGTATACGTAGAAATATAGTATACTTAGAGGTACTTTATTCTAATAAGTACTATATGCCTTATTCTAATAAAAGCTCTTTATATTAGAAAGCTATTTATTACTTAGTACTAGTAGGCGCTCTTTTTTAGTTTAGTGCACTTTCTAGGCACTACTATTATACTTCTAACTAGACCTTATAGTCTAGTACGCTCTAGGCTCTAGTGTTTATTCTAGAGTAAATAGGCTAGTATACTCTTAAGAGTCTATATAGATTTCTAGTAGTTAGCTAGCTAAGCTTTCTACCTATATAGAAGATATATTATATACTACTTATTAATTAGGCTAGCTAGTCTATTTAATAGTAAGCTATAATATACTACCTTCTAGCTTCTAGATAGAGTTTTTAGAAGTATACTAGTCTTATGTTTTACCTACTATAGCGCAGAGCTAGTTAAAGATATCTTTATACGCTTCTTCTATATTATATAGCTTATTCTTATATAAAAGATTAATAATATATATAAGCTCTTCTACTAAGTACTTCTAGCTAACTTTAGCGCTACTCTTATAGAAAAGCTTCTTATTAAAGCTTACGTTTTTTATTATAATTATTTAATTAAGCTTTAGAACCTATATTCTATAAATATTAAACGCTTTATATTCTACTAGGTATCTAATATAGTCTCTTAGTACAACTTTAAAGTTACGCTTATCTTATCTAGCTACTTACTCTCTATTAAGTAGGTAAGCTCTATAGCTATAGGTGTAGATAGTACTCTAATTTAGATAAAGGTTAGCTATAATAGCATAGACCTTCTTACTATACTCTATATACTATATATTAAGTATAGTATTAGGTACTAAGAGATTATAAGCATACAATAGACTTATATTATATAGCTAGGTTACTACTTTTATAATATCTAGCTAGAGCTTTTTAAAGAGATTTATACTAACTCTTATCTTAATAGACTTAGTAATTATCTTTTAACCTACTCTTTTTACTTCTCTATTTAGTTTATAAGTATAGATAGAGGTGCGCTCTATAATAATACTTTACTTTTTAGCCTATATCTTAAAGTGTAACTTACCTCTCTAAAGCAGCGTTATAATATTATTATCTTAGATAATAATATAGATATTAAGCTTATACTAAGCTATAAGAAAGCTTATAAAGCTATAAAAGACTCTTATAATCTTTATAAGCGTTTTAGCTTAGAGAGTATATTAATAGATTTTACTACTATAGTTATCTTTAAGTACTATAATCTAGAGCTCTCTATTATAACTAGTAGAAAAGTTAAAAAGATTCTATAAGATTCTCTAATAAGGTCTTAGAGCTTTCTTACGTAGTTATCTAGAGATACACTACTTTGCATAAGTAATAGCGTAATACTTATACTTACTTTAGCTTATTCTTTTAATATGTATATTACGCGTATTCTTAATAAGAGCTTAGAGAGCTTCTAGACTTAGGTAGCCTACTCTTACGTACTAAAGCTTCTCTAAATTAGACTAAGAAAAGCTTTTCTATAATTATTATAAGCGCTAGTTATTAGTTACACTTATTATAGTTAGGTAAAACTTTAAAGAATTATATTTAATAAACGTAAGCTTATACTTTCTCTTAAGCTTTACTAGTATAAAGTTATTAGTAAGCGTTTCTATATAAAGCGTTAAGTCTAACTCTAGATACTATAGTCTAGCTTTATTAAGAGCTACTTCTAAGATAATATTAATATAAAAACTCTCTATAAGCGCTACGCTTATTAGAATAAAGTTCTTTATATATAGTCTTCTTTTTCTAGTTAAAGCGTTTCTAATTCTTTATATACTATATCTAAGTACCTAGAAGAAGAAGCTTTCTACTTCTATAGTGTAGAATTTATATACTTTTATAAAGGTTTTTAGCTTAAGTAGAGATATATTATTAATAAGATATACTACTACTCTATTATCTAAGATAGTGCTTACAGAGAGTAAGTAGACATTAAAGTCTATAGTAGAGTATATACTACTAATACTTAGCTAACTTATAATAAGAGTAGAGTTAATAAGTATTACCTAAATTAACTCTAGATAGATAGAGCTTAAGCTCTTAATTTATACTTACTATAAAGTAGTCTATCTCTTCTTATTAAGAGCTCTCTATAGGCTATTATACTTTAAGTCTCTAAGCTTAGTAGTAATCTTATTCTTAGCTTTATTAGAAAGCTTTAGAGGTTTACCTATAAGCGCTATTTCTAAACACTTATATATAGTAGTAAACTACTTATAGTACTATCTATATAGGTAATTCTTCTTAAGCTTCTAAAATAAGTTATTTTTACTAGAAGCTTATTATAGTGCTTCTATAATAGTAAATATACTACCTCTACTAGTAGAGTAAGTAGTATACTCTTAGATTAGCGCAGTAAAAATCTTTAATACTTATTTAAGAGTAACCTAAGTTCTACTAATAGTAAGAGCTTTAACAAAGTTCTACTATATAAAGCGCCTTTATTTTAGAGTAAGCCTAACGCTAATTACTTCTAAATAGTTCTAGATAGTAAGCGTATTATTAACTTTAGTAAGTTTATATACTTTAGCTTAGGCTAGAATATAGAGGTATTTCTATTACTAGCGCTTAGCGTTAATACGTTCTTATTACGCTTTCTAGAGGTATACTCTATACTATAAGCGTATAAGATTCTTAGTATAGTTCTTCTCTAGAGAAAGCGTAGACTTAAGGTATTTAATAAGTACTTATAATATAGCCTCTTTCTCTATAAAGATAAAGAGTATAGTAGAAGCTAGAAGCTTTAGACTAATAGTCTAATTAACCTAGTTTTAAAGATACTTAATATAAGTACTCTTTAACTACTATTTTATTGCTTATACCTTATACTTTATAATAGACAGGTTATACTTATTAGTATAGAGCTTATTAACTAAAGCGTTCTATATAATTACTACTAGCTCTAAAGTAGTTAGAACGCTTATTTAGATAGAAGTAGCTATTTTAGCGTTAGAGTTAACGTTAGCCTAAATTTCTCTACTTAGAGTATAGAATTTAAACTAAGTAAACTACTTAGGCTAATACGCTAAGTTAGTAAGTGTAAAAACTTTTATAGAGATTGTTATAGAGTTACTTATTATAAGTAATAAAGTAGTGCTTCTATAGAAGCGCAAAGATTAGTAATAGAATTAGTATTACTATGCTCTATTAAACGCCTTACGTCTTAAGTATATAAATATAGAACTATATTATCTTCTTAAAGTGCTAGGCTTATAACTATTACGTCTAGAAGTATAGAAATAAATAGAAGATAAATTATTATATTATAAGCTTACTTAGAAAGCTTTTTTAAGTAGTAAAGCTTCTAAAAGCTTATCTTAATCTATACTAGTATAATTACGTGCTATGCTCTTAAGAAGTATCTAGAGGTACGTTCTATAACATTAATAATACTAAGAAAAGAAAGAAGAAAGAGTAGAAAAGAAAGGCTAAGAAAGTTAAGGCTATAGCTAAGTAGCTAGGCTTAGCTAAGAAGTAAAAGTATAAAAGTTATCTAGATAAGATAGTAGCTACTTTAGATAGTAGTAATAGTGTATAAGTTAGTTATTTATTCTACGTATTATAGTTTTAGACTAGAGTTAGTATAGATCTTAAAGCTCTTTACTTAGTAGAAGTAGCTTATAAAAATTTCTTTTTTATTATATAGATACTCTAGCTTATATAAAGCTATCTAGTTAGTTAAAGTTCTACTTACCTTTATCTAATTCTTATTTCTACTATACTTTCTCTTAGAAAAAGAGTATATTTTGCGTTATATAACTTTAGTAAATATTCTCTACTTCTACCTATTATAGAGGCTAGATATACCTATTTTTACAAAAGTATTAAAAGTAAAACCTTAGTATCTCTAGGCTCTACTACTAGTAATATAGATTTATTATATACCTTTAGTAAATATTCTCTACTTCTAACTATTATAGAGGCTAAGTATACCTGTTTTTACAAAGGTCTTAGAAGCAAAACCTTAGTATCTCTAGACTCTATTACTAGTAATATAGGTTTATTATATACCTTTAGTAAATATTCTCTACTTCTAACTATTATAGAGGCTAAGTATATCTATTTTTATAGAGGTTTTAGAAGCAAAACCTTAGTCTCTCTAGGTATTATCTATAGTGTTATAGATTCTACTATAAAGCTTAATTTTTATAAAAAAGACTATAAAGTATAAAATATTAATAATTTTACTAAAAGAAATATAATTTAGTGTATAGACGTAAAAATTAATAACGTGTATTATAGGCTACTATACTCTAGTAACTCTAGCGTTAGACGTAGTCTACGTTAGTGCTAGTAATATTTATTAGATATTAGGTTCTTACTCTACCTATTATAAGAAACCTAGTATACCTACTAAATTACGTAGTATTTCTTAACCTAAGCTTAGATGCGTAAGAGGTAATACTCTACACTAAAAGAGGTTTAAAACCTAATAAAGTCTTAGAAATACTAAGGTTCTATAGAGTAAGATATAGAATAAGTATTTACTATAGGTAAAGATTTTTTAGAGAGAAGTGTATTATTTTCTATCTTTTACTTTATTATTCTTAAATTTAGTATAGAATAAAAAGAAAGAGCTTTCTTTCTAGAAAACGTAGTTTTTACGCTCTTTAACCTTAGAATATAAGATATAGATTTTTTTAATATAAGTTAGTAATATACTTTAATTTCTAAAAAACTTCTTATAATATAATAATAATATTCTATAAACTTTCTATAAAAAGATCTATAATAATAAGGTTATAGTAGTAAAGAAGTATTATCTCTATTATTATACACAAAATAGCTCTTTTTAATATATATTACTAGTATATCTATTATTATACCTTGCGTTATTACTATAAAAGAAAATAAGTACCTAATATTATAATCTTTAGTGTATATATAGTAATATAAGAATATATATAATTATTTCTATTTATTATCTAGATTCTATAGCTTAGAATTATTTACTAGCTTATAATACTTCTAAGTAATCTTTACCTTATCTATTAATATATACTATATACTATCTATTTAATACCTAAACTACTTAGTAAAAACACTAAAGAACTCTAATTTAGCTTACTAGGCTACTCTTACATTCTCTATACGTTGTATATTCTAAGCTTTCTTAATAACTAGCTTCTATAGTAACCTCTTCTATAACTTAGTATTTCTACCTTTTCTATCTAGAACTAGGCGCAAGAAATCTCTCTAGAACTATTCTAGATTATTATACTATTTCTATATTCTAACTATCTACTACATATTTATTAGTATATAGAATACCTAGTAATTCTAATAGTAACGCATATATTGCTTAGTAAAGTTCTTAGCGTATATCTTCTAGAACGTCTTATAGTTCTTTGTAAATAACTTCTACTATAACTATATAGGTAGTAGTATTTCTTAGAATAATAGAGTATTACTACTTTAGTTCTAGTTCTACACTAACTCTTCTATATTAGTTCTATAGCTAGCCTTTTTAATTATTAGTAGTAGAATATTCTCTAGGTTATATTTTATAACTTTATTATTAATAGTAATGTTATGTAGTTCTAGCGCTATTAATAGAGGTAGTAAAACTACTCTACGTAAAGAGCTTAGATAATTAGGTAGTTTAGGTAGGTAAGGTATATAGTTTACTTAGAGTTATACTCTATTAGAAGGCTATAGTAGCTAGTTAGCTCTAGGTTATTACGTAGTAGGCTTATAATTTGCAGAGTCTAGACGTAGGCGCCTTAGTATTAGTAGTATTCTAGCCTCTATAGTAGCGCAAATTTTAGCTATTTTATATTCTATAAGATATTCTATATATATAAGATATACTTAGAATAGATTTGTATTAGCCTCTATACCTATTAGAAGGTAGAGAATAGTAAAGCTCTTACGCTACCTATAGAGTATTAGTAGAATAGAGCTTATAACCTTAGTGCTAGTAGTATATTATATATATTTTAGTGTAGACTTTAAAGTACTTTTTACTTATCTAGCCTCTTCTTACAAAGGCTTTAGACTCTTTAAGTAACTTATAAATATTATATTAAACGTTAGAATTATTATAGTTTATAGTACTAATCTTTATTTATTTCTAGACTATCTACTATAGTAAAGTAAGTAGACGCTAAGGTAATATTTTTCTCTTCTATTTGCAGAAGGTCTCTATAGGCGTATCTATAGACTAGCCTTTTAGATATATTATAAAAGAGATCTTAGTTTAACTATAAGTATATTACTTTAGTGTTTTATATACCTTTAGCACGTAATCTATAGTTAATAGAACACTAGTAGCCTATAAGCTCTGTAAATCTAGAGCTACTTACTATTAGATCTAGAAATCTCTACTAATTACGCTAACTTTAGCTTAATTACCTAAGCTATAGTAGTATTTAAGATTACTATTATGTCTATATAGACTAGACCTCTTATATTTATAATTTACGCTATATTCTACTATATACCTCTATAACACTAACGTTTTAGAGAGTATATATTATAAGCTTAGCTCTCTAGATAGCTTCTTTATAGAAGAGTACTTGCTATAAAAGAAGCTAAGTAGTAGAACTATTAATATAGTTACTTCTATACGTTAAGAATTTACGTATCTAGAAGAGATACATTAGCTAGAAGATAATAGAATTACTAATATAATTAATAATAAAAACCTACTATTCTAAGACCTAGGCTACCTTAACGTAGATAGGTTAAACGCTAAAAGTATAGATAATAACCTATAGTTTATATTTTAGAGTATAGATAAAGATATAAAAGATATCTATGCTAAGAAGACGTGTAAGAATTATATTACGTAAGTACTATATAATTCTAGCCTTATAGTTAGTAATAACGCTCTTTATTTAAGCTAATAGATAAAATTCTAGAAGTTTATTAACTAGTTCTATTCTTAGCATAGTAACCTTATAGTAGTTACCTACAATACACTCTATCTAATCTATACCTAGATTAAATACTTTTATAGAAAGCCTAAGGTAATACCTAAGAAAGTAATAATAGTAAATAATAGAGAGTTTAGTAATACTAAGGTCTTTTATAGTAGAGCTCTCTATTTCTAGACCTTAGCGTAGTCTATATATATAGTAGCTACGTACTATTATATTTACGTTTAGAGCTAGTAAGCTATAGAATTTATAGAGAATCTAGATAGAATTTAGAGTAGTAACTCTTATTCTTCTAATATTATAAAACATTATATATAGTCTCTTAACTACTAAAAGATCTATATTTATATACTATAACCTTAGTATAGCTACGCTTACACTTTCTATAGGTCTATAATAGTAATATATAAGATAGTATAAAGTCTATAACTAAGAATACTCTAGAGGCGCTATACTAAAAAAATAAGAAAGTTTATTAGTTATACCTAAAAAGCCTCTAAACTATATCTATTACGTAGGCTAGAGTGCGTTAGAGGGTAATAATAAGTCTTATCTACGTAATTACGTTTCTTTACCTTCTCTATATTAATAAAGTTTTGTAAATTAGAGTTAAGAATCTATAGATTATAAAGAAACAAACTAGCTAGTATAAGATTACTCTTAACTAGTAAAAGACCTACTAAGAAGAAGGTAAATATCTAACAATTCTGCTACTTTAACGTATATTAATAGAATCTATAGAGGTTAAACTCTTCTATGTCTATTTTAATTCTAAAAAACTATAGCTTAATATCTCTAGACTTCTAGCTAATTAGCTAAATATCTTAGAAATAATAGAAAGTTACTTCTTTTATCTCTTCTATAATAGTATAGCTAATTAGTTTAAATTTCTAAAGTATCTATCTAGAAGAGACTTAAAGCTAACTCTTATACGTAGCTAATATATTAGCATATATTTCTTAGAACTAATAACTTTTTATAGTTACTCTCTTCTTTTATTAAAGCCTTCTACTAAAATCTTAATAAAATTAGTAAGAGAGTGTAGCTATATAGCAGCTACTCTTTTTAAAGAAAAGAAGTATAGTTTTTTATTAGAGTAAAGAGCTAGAATATTATAAGATTAATCTATTATAGTAGATAGAGCGCTAACTTTAACCTAGCTATAATACTCTAGTATTTAATTAGCGTCTTTAACACGTAGTTTATCTACTAGTTAATCTATCTTAATCTAAATACGTAGCTAGTTATATTATATATAGTCTATAGCTATTTCTACTTATATAGGCTATAGATTAGGTAGAGTTAAAGTAGTAGTACTAGAGCCTAGTTCGCTAATTATTAGCGCTTTCTAGAGTCTAATACTATAGATAGTATAGTGCTATACTAGTTATGTATTATAGTCTAACTTTAAATAGAATCTTGTAATTAGAGATAGTATTTTCTAGGTCTAGTAGCTCTTCTAATACTTAACTATTAATCTTTACCTTCTACTCTTTACCTCTACATTATAACTAATATTTATTCTATCTATTCTTATGCGCTTCTCTAGGTCTACTAACTAATCTCTAATTCTATTATATTTATATAGATTACTTAAAGAACTATACCTCTAAAGGTAAAAAAGGCTAGAAAACTTCTAGCTATAAAAAAGACTACCTATAGACCTAGTAGTAAGTTTACTAAAAAGTCTATTTCTATCTAGAGTAGAGATGCTCTATACAACGTCTCTGTCTTAGAATTAAAGATATTAGATATAGTTTTTCTTAGAGATACTAGAGACTTTATATAGGTTTCTAGGTTTAAGTCTATATTCTACGTAACTATCTATTCTAACTCTCTAGCCTTCTCTAATTCTATTAATAGTCTTAAAGTCTCTAAGACTATTACATTAACTACTTATACTAGGTTACGTGCTAAACTCTATACCTAGAGGTAGGTAAGACTATAAAGTATTACTAATATCTCTAGTAAAACTAAAGTTCTAAGTAAAGAAGGTTAGAGAAACTAACTTTTCTTACTAAGTTCTCTACTATAACTAGCCTTAAAACGCTCTACTCTAGAAGATAATAATAATAGAACTAGTAATATAGATAGACCTTCTGCTCTGCCTATAGGCTTCTTCTACTAATTTATTATATCTACTCTAATAACACTTATAGCTAAAGCGCTAGAAATTATAAGCTATTAAGTATAAAATAGTATACTTTTCTAAAAGAAGCCTTAGTATAGCTAAGTAGGCTAAATATTATAGTTAATAGGCTGCTTAGTAGAGTAAGAGACTAGAGTCTCTATTAATAATAGAAGAGAAACTTTAGTATTACTACCTCTATTTACTTACTACTTACTACTAATAACGTTAGAGCTACCTTTTAGAAGTAGAAGATTATAAAGCTACGCTGTTATAGCTACAAGGTCTAAGACGTAGTAAGTATTCTTAGCTATTCTACTCTTTCTTACACTAAAGATTAGTATAGAGTATACCTACTAGAGATAACGCCTCTAATAGAATAGAAGAGTAGAAACTTCTACCTTATAGCTGCCTCTATAAGGTAGCTATACTTAAGATATAGTATATAAAGAAGAGAATATTTATTATATATTTATACTATTATTACTTAGTATTACTAATAAATATACTTATAAGTTTATAGAACTCTAAGCTTAAGAGAGTAGAGCGTAAGAAGAAAGAATAAGGTATAGAGTACCTTAGTTCTAAGACGTTTAGTAAGTATAAACTATTACTTCTCTACCTTTAGAAAATACTTTTTAGCTCTTTTAATATAAAGATAGTATAGTCTCTATATATAACTAAATTACTTATAAAGCTTTATACTAATAAGCTTTAGCTTTTTAACTAGCGTAGGTAACGTAAGAAGATATTATAAGTCTTTAATAATTTAGAGAAAGAGTTATAAGCTTAATTATTACCTAATCTAGAGTATATAAAGCGAAGGTAGTAGAATAACTAGAGAAGAAAGAGCAAATTATTAGAATTACTAATATAATATTATATTAATCTTTTTATTTACTTATACTATGCCTATAATATATATTAATTTAAGTGTAAATATTATATATAATCTTAAGAAGCGTATAGTAAACTATTATAAATACTAATATTACGTATTATATTCTTCTTAATATTTAGTTACTTCTATAGTAAGATTTTTATATAATATAGAAGTTAGTTAGCGTATCTAAAAACCTAATAGTAGAAGGTTTATATTACTAAAAGACTATATAAGACTTATTAGCTATATAAGTTATTACTATCTAAATAACTTATATATTACTTATAAATAACTTTCTCTTTAAAGATTACTACTTATATAACTTAGTATATATTAACCTAAATAGAAGGTATATATTACCTTTTTACTATATATACTTTCTATCTTAGAGCTTAGAATTTTTAAAACTTTATTTAGAGAGCTACTAGTAACTATACTAGTAGCTTTACTTTAGCTATACTTTACTTATTTTAAGCTTTATCTTCTACTCTTTTTATCTTTCTACTAGTAATATAGCTACTTAGCGCTTTTTATATATTAGCCTTACGTCTACTCTTACTATTTACTACCTTATATAATCTTAGTAATACTAAGATATAGCTACTCTTTACTTTATATATTTAAAAGTTACTTTTAATAATCTACCTCTATTCTCTTATATACTTTTACTTTATTTCTATATTTTAACCTCTAGTTACTCTAATATTTACTTCTTATTTCTTTTTATTATTCTTTTTTACTTCTTTACCTAGATAAACTATATATCTTACCTACTATATATATACTATATATACTACTATATAATATACACCTTAGAGACACTATTTATTCTCTATCTAAATTCTATAATACTCTCTTACCTCTATATTTTATCTTATATCTATAAGCTATCTAACTATATTAAGCTAATACCTACTATATAGATACTATTACTACTATCTTAAAAGCTAATATACTTTATATAGTATCTTCTACCTTAACTCTATAAATATTATTTACACTACTCTATAAGTAGCTCTTAATATATTATAGCTATATTTATAGGTCTATAGAGTAGAATCTTAGTAAGCCTAAGAAATTATAATATTAATAAACTACGCCTAATATATATACTCTTACCTTCTCTAAGAGTAGTGCTCTTATATTTAAGTACTAAAACTACGTAATTTTAGACTATATAGCTAAAATATCTTTATATTCTATAGTAACCTCTAACTAGTCTAAGTATACGCTACTACTAGTTAACTAAGGTCTGTAGTAGCTGTTTCTAGTTCTATAGATTACTAACTCTATCTTTCTTAGCTATTCTAAGAACTTTTTTTCTATTTCTTTAGTACATAAAAAGCGTATTATTACTACTAGTACAACTCTTTTATATAAGCCTTACTTTTTCTAATATAATTCTCTTTTCTTATAGATATTTATAAAAGTAGCTATTCTTTCTCTATATTATCTTAAGAGTATAAAGCGTACTATTATAATAGCTATAACTACTAAGAGAATAGTAGTAGTTATTTCTACTATTCTAACTAATACTATTAGTGCTTCTAACTTTTTACTATTAATTTACGTATATATATAAACTTTAATCTAGTTATAGATATAACTAGAAACTAAGATATATAGTCTTATATATTTAACTATAATATATATTTAGAGCTTAGAATCTCTACTCTTTTGCGTAATATACCTTTACTTTACCTATACTATAATCTATATAGACTTAGGTATATATAAATTAAAAGTATCTTATAGAAAAGTTCTATAGATATCTATTATTCTAGTGTCTTACTAGCTAGATATTAGGCTTAATGTTAGATTATATATACTATATCTCTTTAGCTTACTATAGCCTATATAAGCTAATATAAGAAAAGTATTTTAAAAGATATAGTAGTAACTTAGTTAAATTAAGCCTCTACACTAATAATCTTAGAATGTCTAAGAGCGCTAGTCTAATTAGCTAATATTATAATAATATAAATATATAGTAGAATAAAGGCTAATACTATTATTTTAATTATAAGAATAGGTAATATATATAATAATATACTTTAGTTTAGACCTCTATAATTTAGACCTCTAGACATTAATTATATACTAGATTCTATACTCTACTAAAAAGTTAATAGTAAAGAGTATAGATATTTAGCTAACTACTACTATAAAGTTATAAAGATATTAGAGCAAAGAGAGCTAAGAGTTACTTAGTAGCAATATAGGCATTAGAAGATTTATTTATTAGTAATTCTAGGTCTTACTTTTATTAACTAAGATATATTTAGAGTAAGAAGTATATTACTTAGAGTAAATATTATATAAGAATATATTTATTAGAATACTAATAAGAGAGCCTTTCTATAAGTATAAACACTATTATTACTACGCTCTTTATTATTTACTATCTATTCTACTTTTACTTTAGATAGTAAATCTTAAATATAGTTTTTTATCTAAAGATATTAGAGATTCTAAGGCTTCTAAGCGCGCTCTATATAGTTCTCTATCTAAAAACCTTAGAAATTCTAAGGCTTCTAAGCACGCTCTTAATATATATTACTCTTAGCTATACTTTAATATAGTATATAAACCTTAGAATCTCTAAGCTTTATGTACGTATAAAGTATCTTCTAATTACTATATCTAAAGTATACTCTAGAGATTCTGCTATTTACATTATACTATATTAGTAAAATAACTAACTCTGTATGCTTAACTATAAGGCAACACCTTAGAGCTACTAAGAAATATAACTTAAAACGTTAGTGTTACCTCTAGTTTACGCTGTAAGCGCTGTATATTACGCTAGTAGAGGTGTGCACTAGCGTGTAGCTGTGCCTTGCTTAGGATGCAGCCCTTAGCTGTACTAGGTTCTTACCTCTTAGGCCCTAAAGCAGCTTGTCAAAAGTTGGCAGCCAAACATACCCCAACTTCCTACCCGACTTCCGGACGTCGCTCAAATCCGATCACTGCCGAGATGCTCATTCGAGAGGAGATTGATGGGCGCGCTCACATTTTATTCCACTCACCGCGAGCAGACTCCAAGCTTACGTCGTCCCAGGCGGGACGAAAGCACCGTTTGAATGCGCTGTCCGCCAGACGCATTGACAGCCGTTGTCTTGTGCATCCACTTTCCAAGAGAATCGGAAGAATCTGACCGATGTCGTAGGAGTAGTGAAAGAGCTGGGTTTGGTGTGCCTAATAGAAGCCATGACAGGTGCCATGATAGCTACCATTGCAAGAGTGGGGTGAAGGCTGCTCAAGGTCTCGTAGGGATGTTTCGGGCTCACGAAACATCAGATCGACGAAGATGAGTGAGCAGCCGCGACCGAGTCATTCGATGCTCCGTGACTGCGGCAAGGCCAGCGATAACCTGATCGTCGTGGACGACGGAACCCAGACGTTCATCATTGAATGTAAAGACTGTCTATCTTCAGGAGCCGTGCGACGAGTACTAGAAGTAAAAGATGGTCGTAGAAGATGGTGCCGGAGAAGTATAGCCATAGCCATTGATCCGTTCTGTACAACGCGAGGCAGAACAGAAGAAGCTTGAGCCGAGTACTTGGTACTCGGAACTTACTGCGACGAGCATGCGCAAAAAGAAGCGCATGGAAATGACACGTTGCAGTGAGAGGGAGTCTCATCGCGTCGGATGCTAGGAGTGTCGGACTGCTCACCCGGTAACCTGGTTCTTTCTTGCCGCCGCACATTGCTTTTATTCGACGCTTGTCTTGACCTACTACAACTGCGGACTCAAAACCGGGCTCCCGGTGGGCGTTTGGTTGTGAGAAGCACGGCAAAGGGGCGGGCACCTGCTTGTATAAGTCAAGCTCTCTTTGCGCCGAGCAAACACCGGGTAAATGCCCCGCATGAAACCTCCATCTGGAGCCCCGTGATCAAGTGCAATATATTTGAGCAAATAGCAATCTCTCAAATAGATTATCGAAGGTTCTCTGCATGTTCTTCCGGACCGTTCTGCGCTGTCAAGATCTTGCAGCGAGGGTTCGAAACAAATGCGACCTTGACAATAGGGCCGAGGCAGAGCTTGCGACCAATAGCAGGAACAGCCGCCAAATTCACTGACGATGTTTACTAAATGGAGGCTCCAAGACATTGCGGCTCTCATATCCTGTAATATCTTGAAATTGATACATGTATGCAGTCCATTAGTACAGGAACAGCCCGCGGCTTCAACTGGTCGTCAACGGAGCTATAAAGAGGCTCGCAGCTCGCTCTTCTCCGTATTCTGCAACTGCGTCTCTCAAGTTTACGCCTAGTCAATCGTTATACAATGGCTCCTTACGCCCTCATCGCGGCTACCCTTTTGGGTCTTGCCACTGCGCAAACACCAGGATCGACACCAGAAGTGCACCCCAAGCTCAACACTTGGAAGTGCACCAAAGCGGGAGGATGCAAAGAGCAGAGCACAGCTATTGTCGTCGACTCAGCTTCCCATTACATCCATCAAAAGGGCAACTCTACACTCGGCTGTGGAAACTGGGGTAGTGCAGCCGACCCGGTTGCGTGCCCGGATGAGGAAACATGTGCGAAGAACTGCATCATGGAAGGCATCGAAGATTACTCCACAATGGGCGTCTACACTACCGGAGGCGAGCTTCGTCTGGACATGTTCAACCCCAGTGGCGGCCAAGCTAGCCCTAGGGTCTACCTCTTGGCCGAGGACGAGGAGAACTACGAGATGCTTCAACTGACCGGTAACGAGCTGGCTTTCGACGTCGACGTATCGAAGCTGCCATGCGGCATGAACGGCGCCCTTTACCTCAGCGAGATGGAGGCTGATGGTGGACGTTCTCAACTGAACCCAGGTGGCGCCGCCTATGGCACGGGATACTGTGATGCTCAGTGCTTCGTCACACCATGGATCAACGGTGTAGTAAGTACAAGCTGTCTTCTCCCTCAGTACTCATGCTTATTCGTTCCAGGGAAACGTCAAGGGTCAAGGTGTTTGCTGCAACGAAATGGATATCTGGGAGGCAAACGCTCGCTCCAACCAGATCGCACCTCACACCTGCAGTACCGACGGTCTCTTTGGCTGCACAGGCGACGAGTGCGGCAAGGCTGGATTGTGCGACAAGAACGGATGCGGAGACAACCCCTACAAGCACCGAAGCTCTCCCGACTACTACGGTACTGGCCTCAAAGTCGACACCACGAAGCCTTTCACCGTCATCACCCAGTTCCCTGCCAAGGACGGCGTTCTCCAGGCCATTGTCCGCAAGTACGTCCAGGACGGCGTCGTCATCGAGAACGCCAGGAAGGAGATCATTATGGACCAGGAGTTCTGCAGTGCTCAACCTGGCGCTGAGATGTACAGCAAGCTTGGTGGCCACAAGGGCATGGGTGATGCTCTGGCCCGCGGTATGGTTCTCGCGCTGAGCATCTGGTGGGATGAGAGCGGTGCTATGCAGTGGCTTGACGGCTCAGAGTCCGGATCCGGACCATGCAATGCAACTGAAGGCTTCCCTAAGGCGATCCAACAGATTGAGAAGGCACCTACAGTTACCTTCAGCCAGATCAAGTGGGGTGAGATTGGATCCACATTCGCTGGTTCAAACTCCACCATGCGCCGTTGGAACGCGTAGGTAATGAGCTCTTAAGTTAGCTGTAAATATAAGAATGAGCTCTTCCGTTGAGTGACGATTTCACAAATGTGTTGACATGTGATGCCGGTGAATTATTGTGCGTTTGTCAAAGTCGCGATAACGTGTTGGCGGGCGCGCGATTGTGTGATCTAGATCTGCCGAGATCGTTATCAAGATCGTCATCGTATGATCAGGCATGAAGATGGTGACTGTGAGCTCTATTTGTGCGCGTGTTGAGGTCCGGACACGCGTGCGCGCATGACGTGTGATGATTGACAAACTCCCGCGTGCGGCCAATACGGAAAGCACTAGACCCCTTTCGTCATTACTACGTCAACACCAGACACAGACCTAGCTCAACCGTGCTCCTCGCTTCACGGTCCTCCAGCCATGGATCTTTGCAGTGACAACCATCATTGCGCCCTCCGGCTGTAGAGCTGTATGTCTCTTCGCTTACTCGCCGAGACCGTGGTGCGCGCAAACCCGCCTTCTGGTCGACTTGCTGATAAGAGCTCGTAAATCGACTTTCGCAGACCATGTATCTGTGCTGTTTACGGTATCATCTCAACGATGGATCGATGATTGTTCTGATTCTATGCGACAAGTTGCGTGCAACTGTAAGCGATGAAGCGAGATGTGTGAGACCAAGCAAGCGCCCCTACATATCTACTTAACAGCAAGCAGGCGTCCACATACGGCCTGCTACCACTGTCATTCAGAGCTCATCTATACACCCAAAGCAAGCTCTTCCTCGAAAATTTCCAGACCATGTCAACGACCGATAGAGCTGACGCCGGCAAACAATCGCAATCGGACACCAAATCAACGAAGTCAGGGTCAACGATGGCATCTACCAAGTCTCTTCTTCGATCCCTACTTCCTCGTAAGCAGTCAAAAGACACTCGTGAGACGAGAAGCACGGGATTACCAGCCGACACGGCTCAAGGCGAATTGAACAGGGCCGAAGCTTTAGTCTTCTCCGCGATACATAAGTAGGAAGGTACTCAACTGATCTTGATAGTGTGGTTTCTAAACATGGCACATACTCAATAAGCTATCTTTTGATCTTTTGCGACATGTAGCTCCTCACTCTAACCACCTTGAAAAATTGCGCAGAGGCCTCATAGGCTGTTTTCGTACAATGGCACTTTCGCAATGTGTTGAGTCGTAATTCAGAATCTAGGTCTAGACTCACTGACACGGTTCTGATTGCAAACGCTAAGCGTTTGCACACGAGACTTAACAATTCCTTTGCGAGTCTGCTCTTCTTCTGACCTATCATTGACTACAGGCGCTTGGCTTATAATTCCATCATAGAGCGAGTCCCCACTACCGTATCGCGTGATGATCGTGGCCATATTCACTGGGAGCCCCTCACGTTCCAGGCATTTCTCGCACACCGTTTGCGAAGCGCGAGGTACGTGCCTTAGGCTGCACAGTATTACATCCAGTAAACACCAGGCATTTCTCCTAGGCCCATTATACAGTACCAAGTACATTAGGCCTGTCGGTTTCCTTCTCTCTGTCTCCCGTGGTCTACACCGTACGAAAGAACGCAAGTATGTCTGTTGTAAATTTCGGAACCAACATCGAGTTTGTCGAAGGCGATAATCAGTAAGTTGCTCTGAAGTTGTTCTGGCTATTGCCGCCGGCAGGGCGTATAATCACGATCACTTTTGCCGTTCGACGGTCCATTGTAGCCCTCTGCGTTGAGCATAGCGTTGGACGTAACAGAGCTCTTTAGAACTGTAGCTAACAAACTCATGTTCTCAGGCTGTTGATGTCTCCTGCTAGCGCGAGCGATTTGGCTGAAGATGACCAAGTCATCATACCGGACATCGGCTTCTCGGGCGAAGAAAGGGGCGACGATGTGTTCTTCTTTGATGCTGCTGGGCAAGACACGATGTTCCGCAGAGGTAAGAAGCGATTCAGAAAGGACGGAGTGAAGAAAGGAACGATCAAGACTGCACGGGGCAGTAATATCACGAGCGCCACTGGCCCACTCTCTCACCTGAGTACCGCCACCGAGAGCCCAAGTGAGTCTAGTATGACACAATTATACTGAATAGTACTTATACTTCTCAGGCAGCTACCAATTTCCTTCTTCCCAAACGCTCCATCCCTCAGTCACGCCAACCAGTAACCGAGCGGAATCTCCATTGTTTGAACCTGAGGACGGAGAAGCTTCTGACCACGCCTTACCAGCCCAAGGAAGTACATTTTTGAATCGCCCGAGAACCCAAGGCACATACAAATATAGCGTCATGGACGGACTGAAGCGCGCAAAAGCCACCAAAGCGGAGGTCGAGAACAACATCTCTGTACTCATGCCTCAGGACAAAAAGACCAGCACCCGCCCCAGCGTCGAAGAGGACCCCGAGAACATCCTCATCAAGACCCTCCGCCAAGATCAAAAGCTCCTCTGGAGCGAAATCGCCAGCCACCTCAACCAAGAGCGCCTCTCTAAAGGCGAACCAGCAACCTTCACCGACGCCGCAGTCTACAGCCGCTTCGTCCGCAACGCCCCCCGCATCGCCACCTCCGTCGGCGAGATCGGTTTCGACCCGAAGGACTACATGCACCTGCGCAACCCAAACCAGTACTCCAACGCCGAAGGAACAGGTGTTCTTAGCAAGGCGGGCAAGAAGCGCATCAAGGACTTCAACAACGCGACGGAGCTCAAGGACAACTTGCGCCATGCCGTTCCCTCAGAGGTACACGAGAATGATTTGGAGACGCCGCAGATGACGGAGCAGCTCGTGGATGCGGTGGCGAAGTGTGAGCGCAACTTTTGGAAGTATGTGGCGGATGAGTTGGAGAGGGCGACTGCGAAGATGTATGATGCTGAGAAGCTTTCTGAGCGCTATCATGCTATTTGAGGTGGTTGGGAAGTTTTGGCCTCTCGGATGGAGCGTAGATTAGCTGTATGGTTGGTTTTGGAGATACCTATAAGTAAGAATCTCGATCGGAGTCGAAGATGAGCAGTGGGTCGGTATCATGCTAGGAGGTACCTGCGAGTTTATTACTTCAGTGGTGAATTGATTTTGGTGGGCAATTTCAAAGATATTGAGAACAGCAGGACATAAGTCCATGCACCAATATCTCATCTGTGTAAGCCATTTTGCCAAAGTGAAAATTCCCTTGGTTCATGAAAATGTGAACTCTATGCACGTCGTAATATTCGTAAACTAATCTTGTCTATGGAAAACCTATATACATCTACATCGAGGTAGCCTTCAAGCTTTGCTTCACGCAAGCGTATATGCCCCTAGCGCAAACCCTTTGCATCTAGCAAGTGAGAGTAGGCGGGCCGGGGTTGGTGTAGCTTGTAGGAATAGGGTAGTTGATGTTGATCTGGATACCCGGGTCGGTAGCCTTGTACGCGCCAGGGAACGCGACGAGGTTCGAGGGCGCCTTGCTGCCGCCGCCAGTAACCTCAATCTGTGCGCAAGACAGGTAGAACTGGGCTCCGCCTACGCTCTGAGCAGTGTGGATGGCGATGTGCTCGTTGCGCATCAGGTACTTTCCAGGTGCAATGCACTGAGGAATCTTGATGTCGTAGGTGGCAGCGCCTGCAGACACAGATGTTAGAGTATGCCAGAAGAGAAAAAGCGTTAGGGTAGACATACTCAGCCAGGTCAACTGAGAGCCGAACTTGGGCTGTTCGGCGTAGATTCGGAACCAGACGGCGCCGGTAGGGTCCCAGGTGTTGATGTCTGCGCCCTCTGGTACTTTGGCAAGGTACGACTGGAAGGGGCCTGGGTGGTAAGCGTTCGGGTTGACGCTGACCTTTACGTTCGAGCCAGCAGCAACAGTAGTGGTCGCTGTTCCTGCCTTAAGTTGGTTGCAACGGATGTCGTTGCTTTGCACGTTGCCGACGAATCCATTGTCCTGCCAGTTCTTGGCTTGACGGACACTAGTCCAGGCTGCGGCACCGTTGATGCTTGGGAGAGTGTCTTCAGAGGTCAGCTTCTTATTCGGAAAGCGTGTAGTGCATAAGAACGTACAATGAGCGCTGGCGACAGACGCGGTAGCTGCTAGCAAAACAACAGAGGACTTCATCTTGGCGAGGATCTTTGGCTGAACTTGGAGATGAGATGCAATGAATATGCAGTTGGTGCCGGCATATCAACATCTCCCGAGCGACATATATACTTTGTCTCTTCCCCCAGACTGGCGCGTTCGTTACGAGACACCCACCGGCAATAAGGTCGGAAGAGCCGTACCCATCGCGAAAGACCCGAACCTTGAGCGTGAATTGGCTCTAAGCGAAGGTGTACAAGACGATGTGAGTGTTGCATAGATTACGAGTGATGAAGACAATCTATTTGGTGTGCGAGGCGGCTACCAGTCGTACAACGCTAGCGACGGATGCCGCTGCCGATTTTAATTGTGGCCAATGGCAGCACCGAGCTTGCTTGAAATGTCTAAATTGCCTACGTCAACGCCATGGATCAGGCAATATACAATTTACGAGATGCGATCACACGAGTACAGATATTTGGCCTGTCTCTCCACATCGGGTAGACACAGCCTCAAAGACAAGGCGGTTGCCAACTTCGGATGGCGAACATCGCTAACGCGCACGGTGAGAACTCAACAATTGCATGCTGGGGATAAAGTCTAGAAGCATCATGTACTATTCTTGCTCTATGTGAAAGACTGCAAATAGCTACATGGTAAGCGTCCCTCGGAACGCGACTTCTACACGCGCTCTCTCGCCTCCGCGTCCTCACTATCGTGTCTCGCACCGTACTTGCCATCATCTGCACCAGTCACGACATTCATATCCTCGTCGGCAGCCACATCGAAGCTTCTACCTCGATACTCTGGTCCCAAGGCTGTGAGCAGGATAACGTATGCATACACGCATCCCATGAAGATGCAGATCACGAGCCCGTACTTGTAACGGGTTGTCTTGCCTTTCGGTGGAAGTGGAAATCTCTCGCCAATAGTCGCTTCGATAGTCGATGAGGCAGAGGAAGCAAGGTTTCCGAGTTGATAAGATGTACCGACGACAAAGGTGCGGAATGATCCTGGTGAGAGTTCCATAAGGTGGATTGGGATGACACCCCACGCACCCTGGACGCAGAACTGTTGGAAAAAGGCTGCGGCGATGACCGCGTTGGTGGAGACGAATGTGTAGGGGTAGAGTAGAGCGCCGCCGATAACGCACATGACGATGATGCTGATACGGCGACCGAAAATGGATGAGCAATAACCGACTACGGTACCGCCGGTCATAGCACCGAGATTGGCGACGACCTGTGTGACGGTGACCTGGTTGGGAGAGAAGTTGTACTGGTTACTCAGCATGGTCGGGTAGAGGTCCTGGCTTCCGTGCGACATGAAGTTGAAGCCCGCCATGAGCAAGACAAGATACACCAGCAAAAGCCAGTGGCGCTTCAGCGCAACCTTGCCTTCTTGAGCAAAGACCTTGGCGGCGTTGGGTTGTTCTTCGCGAATTCGCTTGCGCTCGAGATAAGCGTTCGTTTCTGGGAGGCAGAGACGGAAGATGATGAACAGAACTGGTGGGCCTGCACCAAACCAGAATAGCGGTCGCCATTCGTGACCGACGGTGTTGACGAACGCGCGTGCAAAGACGGTGGCTAGTAGGTACCCGAATGCATAGCCCTGTTGTAGCATACCGGAGATGATACCACGGGCCTGCTCGGGGCAGTCTTCAAGGGCTGTGACAGTGTCAGCTATCTGCATGAGGCGGAGATTGGAAGGAAGACTCACCAGTGGCAGCAGCGTTTCCGTACAGTCCACCCATGGCGATACCGAACAAAGCCCTCACTCCCAAAAACTCGTTGTAGGTCGAGCAGAAACCCGTGCCGAGCTCCAGCACAATGAAGAGTAGGTTGTTGATGATGAAAGGCCACTTCCTTCCATACCGATCAGCCGCCAAACCAAAGATGATACTACCCACACTTCGCAGCATGAGGACCAATGTAATACCCCATGTGATATCCGCCTTGGTTTTACCAAAGGTTTCGGCAAGATCTTCCACAGTGAGAGAAACGGTGAAGAAGTCGAACGCGTCCCAGGTCCAGGCGACAAAAGCGACGAGGAAGAAGAGCCATTGCTGAAGATTCAGCATACGCAGGAGCGCAATGGGGTTGGCGACCTTGTCGTGGGCAGGCTTGAGAGTGGGAATGCGCGTTGCCATGTAGCGACCGGCCGACATCTTTGCGGCCGGCGGCGCGAACTCGCGCTGCTCGGTAGTGTCGTACTTCTCGTCCGCCATTGTGAATTGAGGACAACCCGCGGGCAACTTCAGAACGCGAAGCGTGAGTGGAAGTGCAGTCTTCTTTCTCGGAACGAGATCGACAGACTGTTGAGCTTACAAGAGCTTATAAGACACCGCGGGCGTGACGCTTTCTTTAATCCCACTAGACATGCACGCGATCATCGTTGAACCTTCCGGAAACGAAATCACAGATAACCAGTGCGACCCGGGAATGCATCTTCGACATCCTCATGACGTCCCCGCAACCCCGCATGTTGAACTGCCATCCAATGGCACCCCCGCGGAGAGCGGCACGATGGACCAGAGTTGGCTAGCAGGCGACATGGTATGGAGCACACGACAGGGGCTACTGCGTGCTAAGAGTGGTCAAGAGGTGATAAGCGTCGCTTGGCTTGGGAAAGACGGCACAGCGAAGCTTTGTTGAAAGACGCCGAAAAGCTTGGTCGACGTCAAAGGCTTGGGGCGCCAACGGTCTGAACGCGCTGCACTCAGACATCCGCGGACTGTTGGAGATCAGTCAAGGCTGCGGGCTCGCAGTCGATACGACATATATTGATGATACTGTTTGTGAAACTTGGTTTCGTGAGCTGGTTCTAGCTTATAACACGTACCGGCGTTGGGTTGTAAGGATGTTCCAAAGTGGAGTGAAGACGCGGTGCTGTACCCAGGGTAGCGCGTCCACCGGCTTATCCCCGTATCTGGGGATCTCTGAACACGGCATGCTCGAATCTTAGTCACGGCAGCATTGATTATGACTGCGAGATTGAAGCAGCCCTGCATAAGAGCGCATCTAACGATTGCATCATCTCAAATGTGATTGGAAATGGGAACCAGATAATAGGCGTTGGGGCTAGACACCGGTTGCAGGATACCATACGCAGCCGACGCACTGGAGGCAGATCTAGCTCCGATGTTCGCGACCGGGTCGTCGCTCGGCAAAGTTGCTGGACGCCTGGCAGACTTCCAAACAGTCAGAGGTTCTGACACGGGAAACTGGAAAATGACCATGCTTTTCATATTGATACCGAGACTGCAGTTCGTTACCCAAAGCTAAAAGGAAGATACAAGAAGTCTAATCGCAGTAAAACGCTCATACACGCCAATTCCGAAATGCATTGCTCGCGAACTCTTGTTCGTTGCGAATAGGCCAAAAGGTTACATGCGTCGTTGCAGTGACTCAAGCTCTGCTTGAGACAGCCCGGGAGCTCTCCGCAGAGCTTGCCCATTCTTCCGTGAGTCGCTCCAGTTCGGTCATGCGAAGCGCCTCCTCGACACTCTGGACAAAGTGTCTTGGACCTCCACACATCTCGATAATACCGCTCTTGTCGAATAGCTGGTAGACGGGACTGGACTCTTGCGGCACCCTACAGAAAAAGACTCTGACATCCCGCTTCCTGTAAGACTCTACAATCTCAGCCAGGACCTGGGCGCCGGCACCGTCGAGCGATGTGACGCCGTGAACATCAAAGATGACGTTCTTGTTGTGTTCTGCACGGCGAACGCGCGGTAGAGCAGGGTGGGCGTTCTCCGTACCATGGTCCTCAAGGCGGCGCAGACGGGTCTTCAGGTTTCCGGTGTTGGCAAATGTCAGAGGCTCGGGGATCTTGACGATCAAGCACCCTTCAATGAATTCGACATCTCCGGGGTGATGTTCCGCGTTTGAGAACTGGTTGGTAGTTCCAGGCACGCGGCCTAGGATTTGAATGCGCGGGCGAACCGAATGACGGATCAGCCGCAGGATAGAGAGACCGATACCGACACCAATACCACGTTTCAGATCCCACACGATGGTGATGAAGAAGATAAGACCCATAAGGATCAACTCTGACCAGCCACGGATCTTAAGGAAGAACTTGACATCGTGTGGTGCCTCCTCAACGAGCGAGTATGCTACGACTGAGACCATGGCGCAAAGGACGCCTTTGGGTAGGTAGTAGAAATATGGCAGCATGAAGATGGTACACAGAATAGTGATGATGGACAACAAGACTGAACTCATTGGCGTCAAACCACCAGTGGATGCATTGACCTTGGAGCGACCGTAGCCACCGAAAGCTGGAAGCGCCATGAACAGTCCACCGGTGATGTTTGCAGTACCCAGAGCGATGAGCTCGCGATTCGCGCTTAATGGCATCTGGACGCCGTCCTTGGTGTGATCACCGCTGCCCAGCGACTTGGCAGCAACGGAAGACTCGAAGAAGCCCAACATAGCAATAATCAATGCCGTGTTGATGGCGTCAGATACATACTTGAGATGCGAGGTCTCGAAAGGGAAGTGTACGGTGAATAGTTTGGCGCTGGAGTTGACCTCTCCTAGGACAGCGAGGCCTTGTTGGTCAAGACGATATCTCCAGGTAAGCACAGCAGATAGCACGACAACGACAAATCGGTCAGGGATGTAGGCGACATTAGGGTATCGTGGTTGCAGTCGCTTCTTGAACTCTCTGCAGGTTTGTTAGTGAGTCCAGCATGAAGATGGCGTCTCGCAACATACCGAAAGAACATGATGATGAAAAATGCAGTGAAGGACATGGCACATGTGAGTCCATGGGCGCGTCCGACATTACGAAAGAGAAAGACGACTTTGTCCAAGCAACTGCCGTGAGACACTTGATCAGCAGCCAGTCGTGCGAGCCCCATCTGGGGAATGAGTTGGTCTACAAAGATGACTACGCCGATGGCGCTGATGAAGCCTCGCAAAAAGGGCCGGCTCAGCACATTGTCAAGGAAACCGAGTCGGAAGAAGCCTGCGATCAGGATAAAGGCACCAGCCATGCACGTCACGATGCCAGCGATCTCAGCATTACGTCTACCGTCGTTGTCGCCGGTGGTGCCCTTCTTGATGTTCTCACGCACGATCTCGCCGATGAGCAGCGAGCCAGGCGCCTCGGGACCAACAATCATCTGCGGACAGGTGCCCAGCACAGCGTATATGAGAGGGTTCAGGGCGAAGCTGTAGAGACCGTGGACGGGCGGCAAGTGGGCGAGGTTGGAGGCATAGGAGAGGGCCATGGGGATGTAGAACGAGGCCATGGTGATGGCTGCGATGAGGTCGCCCTTGAAGTAGCGCCACTTGTACTGCTGCGTCCAGTTGAGGACGGGGATGTAGTACTTGAGGTACATCATGCGCTTGTCCTTGATGCCGTGGCGCTCAGCAAGCCAGCGCGTTGTGCTCATCTTCTGCCCGTTCCCCTTGTTCAGCACGCCGTCTGCAAAGGCGTCGCCTAAGAGAGCGTGTGCCTCGTCAGGCGCATCGCCCTCTGCCGTCTCGCGGATGCCAGGGAAGGTGCCACCGAAGCTCTGCTCCGAGTGGATGCTACCCGCGAAGCTGCCATAGTTGCGATGTGCCGCCGGCCTTCCCTCGGCCCGGTTGAAGGTGCCCCAGTCCTGCTGGTTCAGCAAGCGCGTGCGCACCGTGGGCTCGAGGTCGATCTCGATAATGCCGCCCGGGGGAGCGACTTCCTCATGGGTTGAGTGAACTGACGTCGCATCCGTCGCCGGGTGGATGCCGTCGGTGGAGAACTCGAGGTCGTGGGGCGCAGCGCTGCTCGACGGCTGGGGCTCTTCGTCGTCGTGATAGCGGCGGGGACGCATGGTTTCCTCAGGCGAGCTGGACCTGTCCGAGGGCGCATGAGCCTGGCGGAGCTGGCTGGGCGTCGAAGGCGCGTGTGCGTGCCGGGCACTGGCATTGGAAGAGTCGCGCGAATGCGAAGCCATGCTGCGCGATAGTGATAGATAGTGATATCGAGGTGCAAGCACCAGCGAATCGGAGGCGAGGTAATAGCCGTACTATGGACGGCGACGCGAGTGCGAGCAGCTTTTCGCAGCAGCAACCATAGCGCTCCCGAGGCAGAACAGACGAGAGAAAAGCATGGACGTCGTGGTGCAGCGTATTTTCCACGCCGGCAGAGGATCCCACCTAGCTTGCTCAGTCCAGCGCCGCCGGCCGTCGAGCAATGCACGTGCGAGACGCTGCAATGTCATCCAGACCGCCGCCCCACTACTGGTCAGATATGTCTCAAGCCTCACGTCGCTGCTGTGGCTATGTCATCGGACGTCTCTATGGCCCAACGGTGCAGCCCTGCAGTAGCGCCGTTCTCGGAGCTCGAATTTGGCGCCCCGGCGAAAAAGGCCATGGAGTCATCGTGGGCTTCAGTCCGCGCCGACTATTCCCCACACTCCGAGATCCGATACCTCATAAGTAGAGCACATCCAGGGACGGCATTGAAGTGACCACTCTTTTCGAATATCCAAAGACGTCTAGTCATCTACCACACACCATGTCATTCCCTACATTACACGCCCGCGCGGAGGCCAAACCGCTTGAGCACCGTTCGTGGTGAGTACACTAGACCATTTGCATGATATACTGTACTAATAGTATTCCAGCCTCACTCCTACTACCACAAAGAAGCTGCTCGATGCTGGCTACCCTGTCGTCGTCGAGCGCTCGCCCAAGGACCCCAATTACGCCCGCATCTTCAAAGACGAGGAGTTTGAGCAGGCAGGCGCGACCCTCATCGAGGAAGGCGCATACAAGAACGCGCCCAAGGATGACCGCATCATCATCGGACTGAAGGAGCTACCCGAAGACAAGTTCCCGCTCGAGCACACTTTCGTACACTTTGCGCATTGCTACAAGCAGCAGGGCGGCTGGGAGAACGTCCTCGCGAGGTTTCCCCGTGGTGGAGGCACCCTGTACGACCTCGAGTTCCTGCAGGATGAATCAGGCAGGCGCGTTGCGGCCTTTGGCTACCACGCGGGCTTCGTCGGCGCTGCCCTGGCCATCAAGGTTAGTCCACTCGACTACTGCACCACTACCACCATACTGACATCTGCTAGACCTGGGCATGGCAACTCACCCACCCCAAAGGCGAGCCCCTCCCCGGCCTAGAAACCTTCACCGAAGGACGGGGATACTACAACAACGAGAGCGAGCTGATCGCCCAGCTCAAGGAAGATGTTGCCGCTGGTGAGAAGGTTGCTGGTCACAAGCCCACCAGTCTGGTACTGGGTGCCCTCGGACGATGCGGCTCCGGCGCTGTCAACCTGCTGGAGAAGATTGGCTGCCCAGAGATCAAGAAGTGGGATCTGGCTGAGACCAAGGAGCGCGACGGCCCCTACCCCGAGATCGTCGAGTCGGACATCTTCGTCAACTGCATCTACCTCTCCAAGCCCATCCCGCCCTTTGTGAACAAGGAGAGCCTCAAGTCACCAACCCGCAGGCTCAGCGTCGTCTGCGATGTCTCATGCGACACCACCAACCCACACAACCCCATTCCCATCTATGATATCAACACCACCTTCGACAAGCCCACAGTCGAGGTCTCTGTTGAGGGTGACGGCCCGAGGTTGTCCGTCATCTCCATCGACCACCTTCCGTCTGCGCTACCCCGCGAGTCCTCAGAGGCCTTCAGCAACGCTCTGCTGCCCAGCCTCATGGCCCTCAAGGACCGAGCATCTACACCAGTATGGCAAGGCGCAGAGAAGCTGTTCCAGGAGAAGGTCCAGACGCTACCAGGCGGTGTCCCCAAGAAGGAAGTATAGGATTTCTCGCGTGCAGCATCCTCAATGCTGATATGAAGTTACGAAAACGAAGAATAGTAAAGATTCATCATATGCGTGCACGGCCAACAGCATTCTAACTGGTCAGGTCATTGATGACCACTCTGCTAATGCAACTTACATTCCTCGAAGTCTTGTCAAATCTGTTACAAGGACTACGACGAGGCTGTTTCTACTCAATGGATCGGTCATATGGTATACAGACCTTCCTACGAGCCTCCACCTGTCAGCAGAGACAATGAAATCCGAGCCACCACTGAAACTGGCTCACCGCAAAGAATAGATGCGTGTATAAGAACACGCCGTCTTTAGTAGTAAATATCGCTGTAGAGGTTGTCTGATTGAGTTCGTGATCGTAGCTGGGTGCGCTAGTTTCCCGCCTTTGCGGCGCCAATGCGATCCATGCATCATGCACCTGGCAGCACATCAATCACACTACTCGAGTTATCTGAGAAGCCTTGTACCATGCTTTATGGTTCATGTCGTACTTGTGAAAGTATGTCTTCGTCGATTACCCACGATGGCTATGTTTGATCGGAGCCTTGGCAAGTAAGACAGCCTGACGCGTCATATGAGGATCAACACGCGAGTAAGACCGGGACGGCCCTCTTCAACAACGTGCTTCTCACGCCGAGACACACTCTATCGACGAATCGAGGCGCGCAAAGAGCGAGATAATGGCAAATCGCATATTCAACATCCGTGTGAGTGCTTGCAATGCGCCGCAGATCGGGTGTAATGTTCGCGCGGCCAACCGTGTCAGAAGCGCTCTCACCGCTGCCCAGACAGAATGTGTGTATTTTCCCCGACGTCAGACGTGACGAACCTCTTATCCCATTCCAAGCGATACCGAACCACCAATACTTTTTCATGGGAGTCGCTTGCATGTACATTGAATAGATCACAATGACGATTGTAAGTGTAGAGTACCTGCCCTCGCGGTCATGCTAGAAGAGCCGACCACCACGGCATGAACCTGAACTGCCATCGCCGGATGCACAGCCGCATGGGTTTCCAAACACTCGTCTCTTTTTTGCGACTTTTGCGACCAATAATTAGAGGGTGGCTGCTTATTTCCTATTTTGAAACATCAATCTGACTACACCAACACCTTTTGGAACCTAAAAAAAAATTAAACCTAAACACCCGTCTAGGCGTTGCGGCATGTCAGATTGACTCGGCCCTAATCAAGCCACCAAAGGAACGACTTATAACACCGTCTTACCTCATCTTCAAACATCGACCTGTCATCTCATCATTTCACGTTTCCCCCACCAACCTGGCCTTCCAAGTATCTCAATCATACAACCTCAGTAGCAAGATACGCGCTCGCGTTATTACCATGTGGAATCAGCTTCGCTCCTCCTTCGGCTTTCTAAAACCGCCAGAGTCCATGCATCGATACATGCCTGTCGGCCAGGTATCCGCGACACGCTCCCGCACCCGTCTCGCAATCGTAACGACAGCCTGCATCATCATCGCTCTCGCTATCCTCTCAATATCTACTCATCCCCTGGAGAAGGCGAGGCAGTATGGGATACTCAAGTCTAGCGAGGCGTCCATGCATGACCCCATACCCAGCATCGTACATTATGTGCAGATAAAAAAGGACGCAACATCAACCCTGAGATTCCCGTTCTCAAGCTTCCTGACCATGTGCGCTGCAGTCATGTACATTGAACCGACGCAGATCTACATGCATACCGACTTCAACGACTCCGAGATTAGGAATGCCAGCAAGCACGGTGACCGGTGGACCAAGGCAGTCATCAACACCTTCGCAAACATCACCACCTGGAACCGAGTAGATGTGCCCAACTTTGCCGGCCAGAACCAGGACCAGGAAATCTCCGCTATACAGCACAAGTCAGACTTCATCCGCTGGGAGGCCATTGCGAAAATTGGCGGGATCTATATGGATTGGGATGTTGTACCTCTGCGACCTCTGACGTCCCTACTCAACGCCGGCTTTGCCTTCATCGGCGGCCGACATTATGGCGGCGCACGTGAAGGCGGTGGCATCAACGGCACCATCAACAACGGTGTCTTCTTGACCAAGCCAAACAGCACAATGGCGCGAATCGTCGTGCGCGAGCAACATGCCGGCTTCGACGGTAGATGGGAAGCAAATCTACAGAGCATGACCAGGATCGCCGAGCGTCTCGTCCCAATCCCCAACGAAGTCCTGATACTTGACCGCACCGCTTTTGCCCCCACGCACTGGTTTAAAGAGAGCACTGACCCTCTTTTCAAACCCAACGAAGGCAATCCATCGCCTGTTCCCCAGCTCATCAACTCGACCGACCCAATGGAGCTGTACGACAATGCCATTGCAAACAGACGGAGACGTGCGCAGTGGGAGATGGACTTTTCTTCGACATACATGCTGCATGGATTCGCTATGCATGAGTACTACAAGTTTATCAACCCGAGCACTATCTTGAGCAGGACAAGCAACTTTGGTGTCGCCACGTACGATATCGTGAGACATATGGTGGACCAGGGTTACATCAGCGGAAACGAAGGGGATGACCGCGCCGAATCATAACAGGTACATACCGACTTGTATTGTAGATTTCATTGCGTTCCTGTATAATAGACATGGCCGTGGCCTGTAGCCATCAGATCAAGACCTCTTAGCGAAAGCATTTTAGACTCTTACAACCAATTTATAGGCTTTACTTGTAATACTACACTATTACTACAACACTACATCTGTTTATTATCTAATCCCCTGTATACATACCTAATA
Organism: Alternaria infectoria; assembly: GCF_024043175.1. Taxonomy (NCBI): domain Eukaryota; kingdom Fungi; phylum Ascomycota; class Dothideomycetes; order Pleosporales; family Pleosporaceae; genus Alternaria; species Alternaria infectoria. The sequence goes on along the minus strand of NW_026250729.1, from coordinate 10,475 downwards.
GAGCTACTTATTTATCTTATGTAATATTAATACTTACGTACAATAGAGTTATTATAATATATTTAGTTATTAGCCTTATATTATAATAGTAGATATCTATTATTAAGTAGAAATCTAAATTTTAAGTAGTAATACTTATAGCTTAAAGAGCTACTAATTTTAAAAAAGTAAAAACTATTACTAATACTCTAAAAATTATATATTTAAATCTTTTATTTACTTTTAAAAATATAGTATTAAGTAAGCTAAAACTTAAAACTTTAGTACTACTACTTTTAAAGTAGTTAAAGCTTTTAAATCTTTTAAGCTTATAAAGTAGCTATTTTAATATTTTATAAAAAAATTATAATACTAAATACTTTATAAGAGAACTTTATAAAAGAATTATAATCTAATTATATATACTTATTACTAATAAAGTAATATATTTTAAAGCTTTATAGTTAGAATATATATACTAAAATCTCTCTTAGTAAAAGCGCGCTTTTTCTATTCTATAAGTTACTACTCTTAGAAATCTAAAGATATAGTAGATATCTATAGCGCGCCTAAAGAGTTTAATAATATAGCTAATATAGTAGAGTAATATAAAAAAAGAGATATTAAAAAAGTTATAGTTTTTAAAGCTAGATATCTTAATAACTAGACTAGCTAGAACTAAGATTTATAGTATTTTAGAAAGCTAAGACCTTTCTCTTTAAGTAAGCTTACTAGAATATCTACTTAGTAGGCTATTAGCGCTAGTTAACTAAAGTTAAAATAAGAGTAAATTAAAACCTTACTTTAACTAGCTACATCTTTTTAACTAAGCCTAAAATAACTAATTTTATTCTTTTATATTATTCTTAATATTTTTATCTATTTTAAGTAATTTTCTTAGAATTCTAGAAGTTTTACTTAAAGCGTTATTTAAGAATTAATAAAAAAAGCTAAAAAATAAACTTTCTCTATATTACGTAATTTCTTATTAATATAAATACTTATATCTTATATAGCTTAGTTTTTAAATTTTAGCTTTTAATTTTTAGTTTTTATAAAGTTATACTACTTTAAAGTCTAAAATTCTTAAAATATTAAGTTTCTATTTTTAGAAACTTTCTTCTATAAACTAGTAATATATACTTATATAAACTACTTTTATTAGTATACTTTACTTTCTATTCTATAATTAGCTTTTAATAGCTACTTTAACTTTATTAAAGTTTATTAAAATACTAAAAATAGAATATTACTATTTTTAGAACTAAGCTATAATCTTAAGCTAAAACTATATATTCTTTACTATTAAACTTTTTCTTTTAAGATAAGTATAAGTAAGTTATATAGCTTTAAAGTTAGAATCTAAAAATATTAATTTTAAAATTACTTAAAATAGCTACTACTTAGATATTCTAGTATAAAATTACTAAGACTATATAAAATTTAGTAAAATTAAAAAAATATTTTTTTTATACTATATAAAAAGATATACTCTAATTTAGAGAGTAAGTTTTTAAAGCTAATCTTTAGGCTAGTATTCTATACTCTAGAAGCTTAGTAAGCTAGTTTACTAAGCTAAAATAAATTACTTTAATATCTTACCTTTTATAATATTAAAAACATTCTAGTCTAGTTACTCTACTTATCTAGATATATAGCTTTAAAAAAGATAACTTTTTTTATATCTCTTTTTTCATATTACTCTACTATACTATTATTTACTTATATTCTTTATAACTACTTTTTTAAATCTAAGTTATCTAATTTTAGTAGTAGCTAGCTTTAGTAGTAGCTAACTATATTAACCTTTTATAAAGATTATAATAACTTAGTTATTATTATCTTTTTATAATTAAGCTTTATTAAGATTATACTTATTATTATTTTTTTAATAAATTAGAAGAATTTCTAGTAAATCTAATTACTTACGTAATTAAGATTTTAGTAGCTAGTTCTAATCTACTATACTAGAAGATTCTAAAATACTTTTATTTATCTTAGCCTAGTTAATATTAGAGTTATTATATAAAATAATAACTCTTATCTTTCTTATCTCTCTTTTTATAATTACTAAAAGATTAAGTAATAAACTAATTCTTAGTTTATATAGTATAACGTATAGACTAATATAATTAGTACTAGTTTAGATTATAAATCTAGAAGATAAAAAGAATTTAGTAGACTTAGATTATAAATCTAGAAATTAATAGAAATTAAATAGATTTAATTATAAATTCTTATCTTTAGGTAAAAATAGGTAGATATTTACGTAATTATTCTAGTAGCTATTTTCTATAAAAAAAATAGCAATTCTCTATAGTTATTCTTTACTTAGTAATAATATTATTACTTTTTACCTACTATCTACTTTATAATTACTTTATTATAATCTTTATTAGTTATACTATTTATTATAGTATTTAACTACTTTATTCTAATAAAGCTATATTCTATTATTAGAGAATAGTTCTTGTAAAGAATAGATAGGTAACAAGAACTCTTCTCTAATAATAGAATATAGCTTTGTTAGAACAAAGTAGTTAAATACTATAATAAATAGTATAACTAATAAAGATTACAATAATTAATTATAGAGTAGATAGTAGGTAAAAGGTAATAATATTATTGCTAGGTAAAAAATAACTATAAAGAATTGCTATTTCTTTTATAGAAAATAGCTACTAGAATAATTATGTAAATATCTACCTATTTCTACCTAAAGATAAGAATTTATAATTAAATCTACTTAATTTCTATTAATTTCTAGATTTATAATCTAAGTCTACTAAATTCTTCTTATCTTCTAGATTTATAATCTAGACTAGTACTAATTATATTAGTCTATGCGTTATATTGTATAGACTAATAATTAGTTTATTACTAGATCTTTTAGTAATTACAAAAAGAAAGATAAGAAAATAAGAGTTATTAAATTACGTAATAACTCTAATATTAACTAAGCTAAGATAAATAGAGGTGTTTTAGAATCTCTTAGTATAGTAGATTAAAACTAGCTACTAAAATCTTAATTACGTAAGTAATTAGATTTACTAGAAATTTTTCTAATTTGTTAAGAAATTACAATAAGTGCAATCTTAACAAAGCTTAATAATAATAAAAAGATAATAATAACTAAGTTATTATAATCTTTACATACTAAAGCTATTTAGCTAATTTTTATTATTTATATATAACTTCTAAGTCTATAACCTTTTATTATAAGTAAATAGAAGCTACTTCTTATATTTTAGAATCTCTATAATTCTATCTCTATCTATTAAAATTACTATTAACTCTGTAATAATTATTCTACCTATAATTTATTCTAAAAACTTCTATTTAATTTAGTATTACTAGAACCTATTAAGGTATAGTTAGTTCTTTCTAGACCTAAAAGATAGCGTAAATAGTGTACCTTTTTTAATATTATAGAATTCTATAATACTATAATAACGCGTTACTATATTTAACTTTAGAATAAAAACTTTTAAATCTAGAATATAAGTATAGGTATATAATTTAAAACTCTAAAAACTATACTTCTAATATAGTAAATACTATACGCGAACTTAAAACTCGCTAACTATTTTCTACTTATATTATAATACTAATTACTATTCTAAGATATTTATTATCTTTTCTCTATAGTTATAGCTTTCTCTACTTTAAACTTCTATAGAAAGCTACTAAAGAGTTATAAGATATATATATAACTTAAAAATAATTTTTTTAGTAATCTATAAAATATATAAAATACCTATTTTATTTCTCTTATTATAGAATAAAAGCTTAGTCTTAGCTTTTATTCTTTCTACTTTTATAACTAGTTTCGATATATAAGACTTTATAGCTTAGTTTTAATTATTTAAAATCTTAAACAAAATAATAATTACTATATACTATAAAATAATATCTTTAAAAAACATACCTATATTAATACTATATACTATAATTTCTTACTAGATTATACTTTCTTAAAAATAAAAAGATAATTAATTATTAGATATAATTAAGTCTATTATAATTATTATACACTTTTAGAAAGTTAGAATAAAATCTCTAGAAATATACTTAAGAGCTAGGTAATTATATATCTAGAGGTAAATATTTATAATTACTTTAAATATTAATATACTTTCTAGAGTAGTAAAAGTATTAATCTACTTTACTAAAAGTAATTCTAGTAAATATACTATAATTAGTATACTTTAGTAGAATTAAGGCTTTAGATTTTAGAGTATAGTAATAGATTATAGTCTAAGAAGAGGTAGTAAGCGCGATTATAGTAGCTATAAACAAAATAGAAAGTATAAGAGTAGTAATTATAAGTTAGATAGCTAGAATATAGTAGAGATTTAAATTAATTTAAGTTATATATTAAACTATAGTAGCTAAAGAGCTAAGAAAGAGTAAATTAAGAGTATAGTTATAAAAGTGTAGTAGTAAAAAGCGTACTTTAAAAGAACTTTATTTAGTATAAGAAAATATATTTTTAAATATCTTCTATCTAAATCTATTCTATCTAAAGTCTAAGGTAAAATAAAATAATATAGGTAATTTTTATAAAATATCTTAAGAAGCTAAATAAGTAGAGTATATACTACTATATATATATATAGACGCTAATTAAGTATAGAAAGGTTTAAGCTCTTATAGGTAGTAGATTTTAAAAATCTAAATATAGTAACTATTATAAGAAGAAAAAGTATAAAAGTAGTTAATACTAGAAGAATAAGCTTACTATTAAATACAAAGCTTATAAAATTATTTAAAAAGTGTAAAGAATAGATAGGTAATAAGAACTATTCTCTAATAATAGAATATAGCTTTATTAAAACAAAGTAGTTAAATACTATAATAAATAGTATAACTAATAAAGATTATAATAAAGTAATTATAAAGTAGATAATAGGTAAAAGATAATAATATTATTACTAAGTAAAGAATAACTATAGAGAATTACTATTTCTTTTATAGAAAATAGCTACTAAAATAATTATATAAATATCTATCTATTTCTACCTAAAGATAAGAATTTATAATTAAATCTACTTAATTTCTAGATTTATAATTTAAGTCTGCTAAATTCTTCTTATCTTCTTAGATTTATAATCTAAACTAGTGCTAATTATATTAGTTGATATATTATATTATATAGACTAATAATTAGTTTATTACTAAATTTTTTAGTAATTGTAAAAAGAGAGATAAGAAAGATAAGAGTTATTATCTTACGTAATAACTCTAATATTAACTAAGCTAAGATAAATAGAAGTATTTTAGAATCTTCTAGTATAGTAGATTAAAACTAGCTACTAAAATCTTAATTACGTAAGTAATTAGATTTACTAGAAATCTTTCTAATTTATTAAGAAAATTATAATAAGTGTAATCTTAACAAAGCTTAATTATAAAAAGATAATAATAACTAAGTTATTATAATCTTTACACACTCTCTTAAGGTGCAGTTCTAATAACTAAATAATAAGAAAATATAAGTAGTTTTAATAACTAACTTATTAATAATAATTTATAAGAAGTTTTAATAACTATCTTAAAACTAAAAACCTATTTCTATTTCTATTTTTATTTGCTAATATAAATAGTTATATAATAAGAACTAAATATAAAGCTTAGACTAGAATTTCTAAGGTAGAAGAACTTAGAGGTTAAAAACCTAAGCCCTATAGTAATAGTATTAATATACTATTTTTATTATTATAAATAATAATAATAATAACTAGTTATAAATAATTAATGTAGTTTAACTAGACTAATTCTATTTATAAAATTCTTGAATTTAGAATAACTAGTAGGTTTAGTTAGATTTTCTACTAAAATAGTACTAGTATTTTTATAAACTAGATCTATTTTATTTTTTAGTAAATTTTCTCTAATAAAGTAATAAGTTATATCTACGTGCTTAGTTCTAGCGTAAAAAACAGATATTTTAGCTAGTTCTATAGCACTTAAAGAATTTATTTTAATAATATTAGTTCTATTAAAAATAGAACTAAATTCTTTAATAGAATTATTATTAAAAAGATCTTTAATAAAGTTATTAAGATATAAACTTTCTTTAGTAGCTTCTTTTAAAGCTATATATTCTACTTCTGTACTAGAAATAGCTATAGTTTTTTATAGTTTTAAAATCTAACTAATAGCTATATTATTATTATAATTTCTATTAGAATTATTTAAAATAAATATATTACTTATAGTAGATTTTTAAGAATCTAAATTACCTCTCTAATCTAAATCGCTAACACCTAATAAATTAATACTATTATTAATATATGTAATAGTATTATTATTAGAATTATTAGATTCTAAAGATTGTAGAGTTAAATCTAAGCTGTAATTACTAGTCTTTAATAAATAACTAAATATAAAATTTAAGTATTTATAATATTCTAGACTAGAATTAGATATAAATCTAGCTAAGTAATTAATACTATAAACTAGGTTAGGCCTAGTAAATATAGTTAAATAAATTAAACTACCTATTTCTTTTTAATAGTCTTTAATAATAGAACTATCTTCTAGATTTTTAGATAATTTAACTTCTATAGGTAAAGGTATAGATTTAGGTTTATTTAAAAGCTTATTATATTTAAATAATAGCTTATTAATAAAGCTTCTTTGCGTTATAATTAAAGATCTCTTAGATCTATCTCTAATTATTTCTACGCCTAGAAATTCTTTAATTTCTTCTAAATTAGTTATTTCTAATTTAGAAGTTCTAGTTAAATCTTTATATAGATTATTAACTAGATTTATATTTTTAGTAAATACTATTATATTATCTACGTATATAGCTAATATAATAGGTTTAGTATTATATATAAAAATACTATTATCTATATTTAAAACTTTAAAATCTAGTTATTCTAGAATTTTAGTTAAAAATAATTACTACTACTTAGAAGCTTGTTTTAAACTGTATAAAGCTTTATTTAGTCTATAAACTAGATTATTATAGTCTTTATTTAAAATAGTTTTATTAATAAAATCTATTAAGGTTTTATCTATAATATCTTTTAAAGCTTCTTTTAAGATATATTCTTCTAGGCTTATAGGTAATTGTATATAGATATTATTATTATCTATTTCTATATTAGAAAAAGCTTATTTAATATTCTAAGTGTAGATTTCCTAATTTAGATAGTAGAATATAGCTAATAATAGCTTAATAATACTAGGCTTACTAGTAGAAGCAAAAGTTTTTTTATTATTAATATTATATTTTTATAAAATGTCTTTAGCTACCTATCTAGCTTTATATTTTTTAATAGTATTATTTAAGTTTAATTTCTTAGAAAGAACCTATCTACCTTTAATAATATTAATATTATTAAGTTTATTAGTTATATTCTAAGTATTTGTTTTAATAAGATTATCTACTTCTATTTTTATAGTAGCTAGATATAGATCTTTATCTTTTCTACTTAATACTTCTTTATAACTTTTAGGTTCTATTAAACTCTTATTACTAGTATTTAAAATATTCTCTATAATAGAATTATTATAAAGCGTATTCTAATTGTTTTTACTAGTATAAATATTTAATTTACTATTAAAGCTATTATCTTCTATAATAATAGTAGAATTAATAGCTAGTTTATCTTTAGAATAATCGTCGTCTAGTTCTACTAAACTATTATTATTATTAGAAGAAATAACTCTTTTATTAGAGTTATTATTATTATTATTAATTAATAACTTATCTTTAGAATCTTTAAATTTAGAGTTATTATTATTAATAATAATATTACTATTACTATTGTTAATAATAATTTTACTATTATTATTATTACTAGTAATAGATTCTATTTTACTAAAGTCTTCTTCTATAATATTATTATTATTATTAGAAGAAAGATCTTCTAGTTTTGTAAATATTTTATTAATATTTACGTTATTATTAGGCTTATAATAATAACCTTCTATAATTTTACAATCTCTAGCTCTAATAGTCTTATTATTACTAGGATTATATAATTTATAGATATTAGAACTACTAAATTCTATTAAATAATAAGAACTAGCTTTACTATCTAGTTTTTTAATTAAACTAGTAGGTTCTTTATAATAAGTTAAAGATCTAAAAATTCTAATATTATTAATATTAGGTATTTCTTTATATTTTAACTTATAAGGCGTCTTAGAATTAATAGAACTATTAGAAGTTCTATTATATAAATAAGTAGTAGTTAATATAGTTTCTCTCTACAAATTCTTAGGTAAATTACTATTAATTAATAAAGCTCTTACTTTATTAGGTAATATTCTATTAATTATTTCTGCTGCGCTATTTTGCTTAGAAGTATAAGAACTAGAATATCTAGTATTTATTCCTTTTTTAATTAGATAACTATCTAGTTCTCTAGATTTAAACTTGTTATCTAATTGTAGAGCTTTAACTTTATTATTATTAAATATAATAATAGAGTTATTATTACTAGTAGAATTACTAGAATTATTATTAGAATTAGAATCTAAGCTATTATTATTAGTAGCTTCTAATTCTAATTCTGTTATAGTATCTTCTATAACATTAATAATATTCTTTCTAGTTTTTAATAATTTTACTACTAAATATTTAGTAAAACTATCTCTAAAAGTAATATAATATTTAAAACCTCTAAAAGTTTTAGGCCTAATAGGCCTGCCTATATCTATATATAATAGATCTAAATAGGCTTCTACTCTAGTACTTGCTTTTATATTACAATTTTTAGTTAATTTAGCTTGTATATAAGTAATATAATTATCTAAATTAACTCTAGTAGTAGAAATATCCTCTAAATTAAAATTTACGCCTAAAGCGTTATCTTTTAATTTTTTAATAGTATTAAGATTAATATATTCTAATCTATTATATAATAGTTCTATAGTATTATTATTTAATACTAATTGTTTACTATTATTAGAAATAATATCTAAATTAGAATTATTATCTAATTTAGAATTATTATCTAATTCTATAGTATTATCTATTTCTAGATTATCTTCTAGATTAGATTCTTCTAGATCTTCTAAATTACTATTATTAATAGTATTTAAAGTAGTATAAGATTTATAATCTTTACTAATACTAGAAGTAGAACTAATTATAGAGAATATACTAACTCTGTCTTTATAATAACTTTTAGATAATAGATTATTATTAGAGTTATATATAAAGCAATTATCTTTATTAAAAGATAAAGAGTAATTTTTCTTAGTTATTAAACTAAGACTTAATAAATTAACTTCTAATTGCGGTATATAAAGAACATTAGTTAATTTAACTAGTTTATTAGTACTAGTAAATTTAACTAAAATATTGCCTACACTGCTAGCTTTAATATTATTATTAGTATTACTCTACTTAATAGTAGTAATACTAGGTTTAATATTAATAAATAATTCTTTAATATAGTAGGTATGTATAGTAGCGCTAGAATCTAAAATAAAGTCTATAGTACTATTACTATTATCTTTATTAACTATAGAAGAAGTTAAAATAGTTTCTTCTTTAGTAGTATTATTAATAGATTTATTCTTAATTAAATTAGAATATTTCTTAAAATAATTAGATTCTAGATGTCTTTTCTTTTTATAATAATTATAAGTCTTAATATTATTATTAGACTTATTATTATTATTTTTCTAAGTAGTAGATATAGACATTTTTATATCTTTGTTATTACTACTTTTAATAGAATTTCTTTTATTATTATTATTATTATTACTAGTATTATAGTTATTACTAGTAGAATAATTATAACTAAAAGAATTATCCTTACTATTAGAATTAGAAGTAGAATTTTTATTCTTAATAGAATTAACTCTTCTACTTCTGTCTAATAATTGCGATATAATAGTATCTAAATCTACACTATTATTATCTATTCTAATAGTTTGTGTAATTATAGTTACTATATATTTATAATCTTTATTAAGATTATTTAATAGCAAAGCTACAAGAAATTTATTAGGTAAACTAATTTCTTTAGCTTCTAAGCTATTAGCTAGGCGTTTAAAATTATTAATATATAATTCTAAATTGCCTTTATAAGAATTAATAGTAGTATTAATTAGTTCTTTACTAATTAAAAATTTGCTACTAAATTCTTTAGCTTTGTATAGATTTTTTAGCATTTACTATAGTAAATAAGAATTACTAATATATTTAACTTGTAATAAAGGTCTATCTTCTAAAGCTAATTTAACAAAACTAGTAGCTTTAATAGCTTTATCTTATAATAGAACTCTAGTAGCTTTGCTTAAACTAGATAAATTATGTGCTATTACTTCTAGATAGCCTTCTTTAGTTAAAAGAGCTTCTATTTTAATAGACTAAATATTGTAATTACTAGATCTCTTTAATTTAGAAATTTTAAATATAGTATCTAACATTTTTAGTTATTAATTAAATAATAATTAAATAACTAAAGATTTTATTACTTAAAAGTAATAAGATTATTAAACTACTTTAAAAAGTATTTAAT